>NW_016158569.1:9252-11971 GCF_001687245.7 Rhagoletis zephyria | reverse complement strand
TTCATATGAAGCTTTTTACAGCTACAGCTTCAATTTTAATGAATTCAGGTCCAGAATCGTTTGTAGTTGATTGTAGTTTTAAATTTTTTTTTTGTGGAAAAATATGTGCGTTTGTAAAAAATTCATATGAAGCTTTTTACAGCTACCGCCTAAATTTTAATGAATTCAGGTCCAGAATCGTTTGTAGTTGATTATAANTTTTTAATTCATATGAAGCTTTTTACAGCTACCGCTTAAATTTTAATGAAGTCAGGTCCAGAATCGTTTCTAGTTGATTGAAGTTTTAAATTTTTTTTTTTTAGTTGGAAAATAAGTGCGTAATGGGTTTTTTTTAAATTTATATGAAGCTTTTTACAGCTACCGCTTAAAATTTAATGAATTCTGGTCCTGAATCGTTTGTAGTTGATTGTAGTTTTAAAATTTATTTTTTTAGTTGAAAAATAAGTGCGTAGTGCGTTTTTTTTTTAATTTATATGAAGCTTTTTACATCTACCGCCTAAACTTTAATGAATTCTTGTCCAGAATCATTTGTAGTTGATTGTAGTTTTAAAATTTATTTTTTTGGTTGAAAAATAAGTGAGTAATGGGTTTTTTTTAAATTTTTATGAAGCTTTTTACAGCTACAGCTTCAATTTTAATGAATTCTGGTCCAGAATTGTTTGCAGTTGATTGTAGTTTTAAAATTTATTTTTTTGGTTGAAAAATAAGTGCGTAGTGCGATTTTTTTTAATTTATATGAAGCTTTTTACAGCTACCGCCTAAATTTTAATGAATTCTGGTCCAGAATCGTTTGTAGTTGATTGTAGTTTTAAAATTTATTTTTTTGGTTGAAAAATAAGTGCGTAGTGCGATTTTTTTTAATTTATATGAAGCTTTTTACAGCTACAGCTTCAATTTTAATGAACTCAGGTCCAGAATCGTTTGTAGTTGGTTGTAGTTTTAAACATTTTTTTTAGTTGAAAAATAAGTGCATAATGCGATTTGTTTTTAATTGATAGGAAGCTTTTTACAGCTACAGTTGATTGTAGTTTTAAAACTTTTTTTTAGTTGAAAAATAAGTGCATAATGCGTTTTGTTTTTAATTGATAGGAAGCTTTTTACAGCTACAGCTTCAATTTTAATGAACTCAGGTCCAGAATCGTTTGTAGTTGGTTGTAGTTTTAAACATTTTTTTTAGTTGAAAAATAAGTGCATAATGCGATTTGTTTTTAATTGATAGGAAGCTTTTTACAGCTACAGTTGATTGTAGTTTCAAATTTTTTTTTTTTTAGTTAAAAAATAAGTGCGTAATGAGTTTTTAAAAAAATTTATATGAAGCTGTTTACAGCTAGCGCTTAAACTTTGATGAATTCTGTTCCAGAACCGTTTGTAGTTTTAAATTTTTTTATTTAGTTGAAAAATAAATGCGCAATGCGTTTTTTTTAAATTTATATGAAGCTTTTTACAGCAACAGCTTCAATTTTACTGAATTCAGGTCCAGAATCGTTTGTAGTTGATTGTAATTTAAAATTTTTTTTTTTAGTTCAAAAATAAGTGCGTAATGCGTTTTTTTTTAATTTATATGAAGCTTTTTCCAGCTACCGCTTAAATTTTAATAAATTCAGGTCCAGAATCGTTTGTAGTTGATTGTAGTTTAAAATTTTTTTTTTAGTTGAAAAATAAGTGCGTAATGCGTTTTTTTTACTTTATATGAAGCTTTTTACAGTTACCGCCTAAATTTTAGTGAATTCTGGTCCAGAATCCTTTGTAGTTGACTGTAGTTTTAAATTTTTTTTTTTAGTTGAAAAATAAGTGCGTAATGCGTTTTTTTTACTTTATATGAAGCTTTTTACAGCTACCGCCTAAATTTTAATGAATTCAGGTCCAGAATCGTTTGTAGTTGATTGTAGTTTTAAATTTATTTTTTTTGGTGAAAAATAAGTGCGTAATGCGATTTTTTTGAAATTTATATGAAGCTTTTACAGCTACCGCTTAAACTTTAATGAATTCAGCTCCAGAATCGTTTGTAGTTGATTGTAGTTTTAAAATTTATTTTTTTAGTTGAAAAATAAGTGCGTAGTGCGTTTTTTTTTAAATTTATATGAAGCTTTTTACATCTACCGCCTAAACTTTAATGAATTCTGGTCCAGAATCCTTTGTAGTTGACTGTAGTTTTAAATTTTTTTTTTAGTTGAAAAATAAGTGCGTAGTGCGTTTTTTTTTTAAATTTATATGAAGCTTTTTACATCTACCGCCTAAACTTTAATGAATTCTGGTCCAGAATCGTTTGTAGTTGATTGTAGTTTTAGCATTTTTTTTTAGTGGAAAGCTAAGTGCATAATGGGTTTTTTTTTAAATTTATATGAAGCCTTCAACAACTACAGCTTCAATTTTAATGAATTCAGGTCCAGAATCGTTTTTAGTTGATTGTAGTTTTAAATTTTTTTTTAGTTGAAAAATAAGTGCGCAATGCGTTTTTTTTAATTTATATGAAGTTTTTGACAGCTACAGCTTCAATTTTAATGANAAATTCATATGAAGCTTTTTACAGCTACAGCTTCAATTTTAATGAATTCAGGTCCAGAATCGTTTTTAGTTGATTGTAGTTTTAAATTTTTTTTTAGTTGAAAAATAAGTGCGCAATGCGTTTTTTTTAATTTATATGAAGTTTTTGACAGCTACAGCTTCAATTTTAATGAATTTTGGTCCAGAATCGTTTGTAGTTGATTGTAGTTTTAAC
>NW_016158569.1:8608-9036 GCF_001687245.7 Rhagoletis zephyria | reverse complement strand
TAAACAATTATGATCCAGAATCGTTTGTAGTTGATTGTAGCTTTAAAATTTTTTTTTAGTTGAAAAATAAGTGCGTAGCGCGTTTTTTTAAATTTATATGAAGCTTTTTACAGCTACCGGCTAAATTTTAATGAATTCAGGTCCAGAGGCGGTTGTAGTTGATCGTAGTTTTAAAATTTTTTTTTAGTTGAAAAATAAGTGCGTAGTGCGTTTTTTTTTAAATTTATATGAAGCTTTTTACATCTACCGCCTAAACTTTAATGAATTCTGGTCCAGAATCCTTTGTAGTTGACTGTAGTTTTAAATTTTTTTTTAGTTGAAAAATAAGTGCGTAATGCGTTTTTTTTTAATTCATATGAAGCTTTTTACAGCTACAGCTTCAATTTTAATGCATTTAGGTCCAGAATCGTTTGTAGTTGATCGTAGTT
>NW_016158569.1:8187-8422 GCF_001687245.7 Rhagoletis zephyria | reverse complement strand
TCATATGAAGCTTTTTACAGCTACAGCTTCAATTTTAATGAATTCAGGTCCAGAATCGTTTGTAGTTGATTGTAGTTTTAAATTATTTTTTTTTAGTTGGAAACTAAGTGCGTAATGGGTTTTTTTTTTAATTTATATTAAGCTTTTTACAGCTACCGCTNTAAGTGCGTAATGCGTTTTTTTTAATTCATATGAAGCTTTTTACAGCTACCGCTTTAATTTTAATGAATTCAGG
>NW_016158569.1:7045-8162 GCF_001687245.7 Rhagoletis zephyria | reverse complement strand
TCTCGACACTTAACAAACTCCTGCCTATCGTGACTCGGCACAAAAATTTAAAATATTGGTTCCGTACGTCATGCGGACTGCGCCCCTCGTGCGGATGGGCGGGAATGGAGGTTAAAAACCGTTGGGATATTATTATTAATGCATTTTTTTTTTTTAATTCATATGAAGCTTTTTACAGCTACAGCTTCAATTTTAATGAATTTAGGTCCAGAATCGTTTGTAGTTGATCGTAGTTTTAAAATTTTTTTTAGTTGAAAAATAAGTGCGTAATGCGTTTTTTTTTTAATTCATATGAAGCTTTTTACAGCAACCGCTTAAATTTTAATGAATTCAGGTCCAGAATCGTTTGTAGTTGATTGTAATTACAAATTTTTTTTTTTGTTGAAAAATAAGTGCGTAATGCGTTTTTTTTAATTCATATGAAGCTTTTTACAGCTACCGCTTTAATTTTAATGAAGTCAGGTCCAGAATCGTTTGTAGTTGATTGTAGTTTTAAATTATTTTTTTTTAGTTGGAAACTAAGTGCGTAATGGGTTTTTTTTTTTAATTTATATTAAGCTTTTTACAGCTACCGCTTAAAATTTAATGAATTCTGGTCCAGAATCGTTTGTAGTTGATTGTAGTTTTAAAATTTATTTTTTTAGTTGAAAAATAAGTGCGTAATGCGTTTTTTTAATTTATATGAAGCTTTTTACAGCTACCGCTTAAACTTTTAATGAATTCAGGTCCAGAATCGTTTGTAGTTGATTGTAGTTTCAAAATTTATTTTTTTAGTTGAAAAATAAGTGCGTAGTGCGTTTTTTTTAAATTTATATGAAGCTTTTTACATCTACCGCCTAAACTTTAATCAATTTTGGTCCAGAATCATTTGTAGTTGATTGTAGTTTTAGAACTTTTTTTTAGTTGAAAAATAAGTGCGTAATGCGTTTTTTTTAATTCATATGAAGCTTTTTACAGCTACAGCTTCAACTTTAATGAATTCAGTCCAGAATCGTTTGTAGTTGATTGTAGTTTAAATTTTTTTTTTAGCTGAAAAATAAGTGCGTAATGCGTTTTGTTTTTAATTCATAGGAAGCTTTTTACAGCTACAGCTTCAATTTTAATGAATTCAGGTCCA
>NW_016158569.1:0-7035 GCF_001687245.7 Rhagoletis zephyria | reverse complement strand
GTTTTTTTTTAATTCATATGAAGCTTTTTACAGCTACAGCTTCAATTTTAATGAATTCAGGTCCAGAATCGTTTGTAGTTGATTGTAGTTTTAAAATTTATTTTTTTGGTTGAAAAATAAGTGCGTAGCGCGATTTTTTTAAATTTATATGAAGCTTATTACAGCTACCGCCTAAATTTTAATGAATTCTGGTGCAGAATCGTTTGTAGTTGATTGTAGTTTTAAAACTTTTTTTTTAGTTGAAAAATAAGTGCGCAATGTGTTTTTTTTATTTATATGAAGCTTTTAACAGCTACAGCATCAATTTTAATGAATTCTGGTCCAGAATCGTTTGTAGTTGATTGTAGTTTTAAAACTTTTTTTTTAGTTGAAAAATAAGTGCGCAATGTGTTTTTTTTATTTATATGAAGCTTTTAACAGCTACAGCATCAATTTTAATGAATTCTGGTCCAGAATCGTTTGTAGTTGATTGTAGTTTTAGAACTTTTTTTTTAGTTGAAAAATAAGTGCGCAATGTGTTTTTTTTATTTATATGAAGCTTTTAACAGCTACAGCATCAATTTTAATGAATTCTGGTCCAGAATCGTTTGTAGGTGATTGTAGTTTTAGAACTTTTTTTTAGTTGAAAAATAAGTGCGTAAAGCGTTTTTAAAAAAGTTCATATGAAGCTTTTTACAGCTACCGCTTAAATTTAAATGAATTCTGGTCCAGAATCGTTTGTAGTTGATTATAGTTTTAAACTTTTTTTTTAGACTAAAAATAGTACGTAATGGGTTTTTTTTTTAAATTTATATGAAGCTTTTTACAACTACAGCTTCAATTTTAATGAATTCAGGTCCAGGATCGTTTGTAGTTGATTATAGTTTTAAATTTTTTTTTAGTTGAAAAATAAGTGCGTAGCGCATTTTTTTTTTAATTTATATGAAGCTTTTTACAGCTACCGCCTAAATTTTCATGAATTCTGGTCCAGAATCGTTTGTAGTTGATTGTAGTTTTAAAATTTTTTTTTAGGTGAAAAATAAGTGCGTAATGCGTCTTTTTTTAACTTATATGAAGCTTTTTACAGCTATCGCTTAAATTTTAATGAATAAATTTTCATATAAATCTAGTCTTCATATAAACTTATAAAAAAACCATTACGCACTTATTTTTCAGCTAAAAAAAATTTTTTTAAGCTACAATCAACTACAAACGATTCTGGACCCGAATTCTTTAAAATTGAAGCTGTAGTTGTAAAAAGCTTCATATAAATTTTTTTAAAAACCCATTACGTACTTATTTTTCAACTAAAAAAAACTTTAAAACTATAATCAACTACAAACGATTCTGGACCCGAATTCTTTAAAATTGAAGCTGTAGTTGTAAAAAGCTTCATATAAATTTTTTTAAAAACCCATTACGTACTTATTTTTCAACTAAAAAAAGTTTAAAACAACAATCAACTACAAACGATTCTGGACCTGAATTCATTAAAATTGAAGCAGTAGCGGTAAAAAGCTTCACATGAATTTTTTAAAAAACGCATTACGCATTTATTTTTCAACTACATACAAAAATTTTAAAACTACAATCAAACAAAACAAGATTCTGGACCAGAATTCATTAAAATTCAAGCTGTAGCTGTTAAAAGCTTCATATAAAATAAAAAAACGCATTACGCACTTATTTTTCAACTAAAAAAAGTTTAAAACAACAATCAACTACAAACGATTCTGGACCTGAATTCATTAAAATTGAAGCTGTAGCTGTAAAAAGCTTCATATGAATTTAAAAAAAAACGCATTACGCACTTATTTTTCAACTAAAAGAAAAAAATGTTTAAACTACAATCAACTACAAACGATTCTGGACCTGAATTCATTAAAATTGAAGCAGTAGCGGTAAAAAGCTTCACATGAATTTTTTAAAAAACGCATTACGCATTTATTTTTCAACTACATACAAAAATTTTAAAACTACAATCAAACAAAACAAGATTCTGGACCAGAATTCATTAAAATTCAAGCTGTAGCTGTTAAAAGCTTCATATAAAATAAAAAAACGCATTACGCACTTATTTTTCAACTAAAAAAAGTTTAAAACAACAATCAACTACAAACGATTCTGGACCTGAATTCATTAAAATTGAAGCTGTAGTTGTTAAAAGCTTCATATAAAATAAAAAAACGCATTACGCACTTATTTTTCAACTAAAAAAAGTTTAAAACAACAATCAACTACAAACGATTCTGGACCTGAATTCATTAAAATTGAAGCTGTAGCTAGAAAAAGTAAAAAAGTAATGGGTTTTTTTTTATTTATATGAAGCTTTTAACAACTACAGCTTCAATTTTAATGAATTCAGGTCCAGAATCGTTTGTAGTTGATTGTAGTTTTAAATTTTTTTTTTTGTTGTTAAAAATAAGTGCGTAGCGCGTTTTTTTTAATTTATATGAAGCTTTTTACAGCTACCGCCAAAATTTTAATAATAATCTAACGGCTAAACATTACAAAGTGTTTGTTTACCGTCGAGGAGACAGAGTGTGGGAAAAATTTGATGATCTAAAGGAAAACCCATCTTTGTTAGAGACTCAACAGTTGTAAGACCCAACTTATTAGTACATATTAAACTAAATAACAATTAAAAAATTAGATATGCAATTTTATTTCCTTAGCACTTAGATAGACGTGCAACAGGATAGGCAGGGTTTTTCAGAAATTATAGCGAAAGTGTTACGCTAGCGGGCATATGGTTAACGGGATAACGGCATTGGTTAGAAATTATTGAATTCGGTAATTAGTTAGCAAAAAATTAGTTATAAACTATCTTATCGTATTTTTCATACCAAAATAAATTTTCGTGAAAATTTTGTTTATTTTGAAGAATTTTTTTTTTTTTATTTTTTTTTATTTATTTACTGGAAAGTATTCCTCGAGCCAAAAATTTTGCGCCTTAAATGATTTTTTGTTGATAGTTAAAACATGAGTTATGACCAATTCCGACCAATTTTCATGGAAATTTTGGTGATTTCGAAGAATTTTTTTTTAATTTTTTTAATTTATTTACTGGAAAGTACTCCTCGAGCCAAACATTTGGCGCCCTAAATGATTTTCTTTTTTGATAATTATAACATGTGTTATGACCAATTCCGCTAGCGAAATTGTTACGCTAGCGGACATAGGGTTAACGGGATAACGGCATTGGTTAGAAATTATTGGATTCGGTAATTAGTTAGCAAAAAATTTGTTAAAAATTATCTTATCGTATATTTGATACCAAAATAAATTTTCATGAAAATTTTGTTTATTTTGAAGAATTTTTTATTTTATTTTTTTCTTGAATTTATTTACTGGAAAGTATTCCTCGTGCTAAAAATTATGCGCCCTAAAAGGTTTTTTTTATATCTAGAACATGTGTTATGACCAATTTCGCTAGCGAAATTGTTACGCTAGCGGACATGGAGTTAACGGGATAACGGCATTGGTTAGAAATTTTTTTATTTGGTAATTAATTAGCAAAAAATTAGTTAAAAACTATCAACCCATTTTTTTAAATTCCGCTGCATTTGCCCCGCTAGTGAAACAGACCCTAATTATTTGTATCTGCGCATGTCCACATATATGCATACTTGCAAACATATATACGTAAACGTTTGCTTGCTATCAATCTGTACTCCCGCTACTGCCTAAAAGCTCAAACAGTCAACGACGTAACGTAGACGTAGGTTGACGCAGACACGATCTACCTTATGGGATTCGCGTGTTAGCGAAAACTCACCATCGCATGGCGGTGACGTTGCTGTTGCTTCTCTCTCTCTATCAACAGTAAATTTGATATGCTGCTACGTACGCCAACCTACGTTTACGCTACGTCGTTGACTAACTGCGCTTTAATGCTATCAATGCTTAAGAACCGGTTTAGAGTTTTTGAGTGACTTTGATAATGCGCTGTTATCATACTTGTACATACATACATTAGCATAACTGCATTATATTGGAATATGTACCACTAAATCAGTGGTGCACAGCGTTGGCAGAGCTCCCAATACAAGCGCAACATTTTTGAAGTGAAACTTCTTTAGCGGCGGTTGGTTGGGTGGGAGTAAATTGGCAAATTCAGCGGAAATTGCACACGGAAATGGTGCAACGTAAATGATGCAACGGAAATAGTGCAACGGAAATGGAGCAACGGAAATCGTTGAGGCTGAAACAAGTACTTCTTGTGTGTATGCAACGGAAATGATGCAACGGAAATGATTTGGGCTGAAACAAGTACTTCTTGTGTGTATGCATATGGTATGAACTTAACAAAAACTTGCTAATAAAAGGTTAGAGGATAACACTTAGAAATGATAATACAAGAATAAAAGTAAAGGTGAGTACGTACATAGATAAAGAAAATTGTAAAGCAAAGGTAAAAATAAAAACAAAAACAAACACAAAGATGTCTAAAGATAAAGGTAAAAACGAAGACCTAGGTAAATTTAAACACTTTACTTATATATATAAGGGCAAAGGTGAAGGGGAATATGTTGATGAAGAAAATGATAAACATAAAAGTAAAAACAAAGATGAGGATGAGGATACCAATAAAAGTAAAGATGAAGATAGGGGAAGAAAGATTAAAATAAAGGTAATTAAAGAGGAAAGGATATAGAGAGAGACACAGACTCAATCTGGGAACTATTTTGGGATTTTAGAGATTTTCGCGATTCTCGAGACTTATCGATTAAATAATCGATATTTTTATCGGTTTTGTTATCGATATTTATCGATTTTGTTATTGATATTTATCGATTTTGTTGTCGATATTTACCGATTTTGTTATCGATATTCATCGATTTTGTTATCGATAATTATCGATTTTGTTCTCGATATTTATCGATTATGTTCTCGATATTTATCGATTTTGTTATCGATATAAATCGATTTTGTTATCGATATTTATCGATTTTGTTATCGATATTTATCGATTTTGTTATCGATATTTATCGATTTTGTTATCGATATTTATCGATTTTGTTATCGATATTTATCGATTTTGTTATCGATATTTATCGATTTTGTTATCGATATTTATCGATTTTGTTATCGATATTTATCGATTTTGTTATCGCTATTTATCGATTTTGTTATCGATATTTATTGATTTGATTGAAAGGTGAAGGGGAATATGTTGATGAAGAAAATGATAAACATAAAAGTAAAAACAAAGATGAGGATGAGGATACCTATAAAAGTAAAGATGAAGATAGGGGAAGAAAGACTAAAATAAAGGTAATTAAAGAGGAAAGGATATAGAGGGAGACACAGAGACTCAATCTGGGAACTATCTTGGGGTTTTAGAGATTTTCGCGATTCTCGAGACTTACCGATTAAATAATCGATATTTTTATCGATTTTGTTATCGATTCTTATCGACTTTATTATCGATATTTATTGAGTTTGTTATCGATATTTAACGATTTTGTTAGCGATGTTTATCGATTTTGTTATCGATATTTATCGATTTTGTTGGCGATATTTATCGATTTTGTTATCGATATTTATCGATTTTATTATCGATATTTATCGATTTTGTTATCGATATTTGTATCGATTTTCTAATCGATTTAGCTACCAGTGGTATTATCGATGTTGCTATTGAAATTTTTATTGAATTTGTCATCGATTTTGTTATCGATATTTTTATGGGCGTTATAATCGATTTTGTTATCGATAGAGTTTGAAGATAATAATGAAGATAATGGAAAAACAGAATAACATGAATGATATTAAAACGAACAGTGGTAGATGTAGGGGTCTACGTTGATAGAAAAAAAGCGAAAAAATATAACATTAAGCAAAAGTAGATGTGTGTATGTGTGTATAGATAGATAAGTAATACCGTGTTCTGACCGACATCGAAAACATGTTTTCGTTGGTAAAACTGGTTTTCGACCTAAAACTTGTGTTTTCGTCCATGTAAAATCTGTCAAACGAAAACTAGTTTTCGCTGAAAACCACTTGAAAACTCACGTTCCACTCATTCCAATCGGTGTCTGCACTAGTATTTTTCGATTATTTATAGAAGTGGAAGTCATATTTTATCATCTTTAATATGTCTGTTTAGGTTAGCACTAAACACTCAAAGAAACATGAATTCGAAGTATAGGTATGTATGTGGTTTATTTGGGTACTCGCAAGGCGAACGTACCAATCACGTCAAAAGGTTTACAATAATAACCAATGCTCATACCAAAGTTGAGCTTAAGTAGAAAAATAGTGTGTAAGCAAATAATAACAAAATAGATAGTAGTTCTTGTATACGGTACAATGGCATGATCGAAGCAACGGTTGGGTGGCGTGAGATATGTACATATGTATGCTAACTGCAGCCGGTCACCTGATGCTGGTGATGCCGGATTGTGTGGCTTCAAAACGCACTAAAGTCAAATGCTCATTTTGGATATATAACATTTCTCCCCGGCTGAACCGTCCTGGTTCAGAATTTGTGGGTCGATAAGACGACAAACCTTCTGCACCGGGCGTTGGCACCTGTGTTTAATGAAAAGTCCCTCCGGTGTCCTTTTTTCGCTATTGTACTCAATCGTGACGATACGAACCAAACCGTCAGTGCCAGGGTGAACTTCCACAATGCGACCTATACGCCAATGCGATGGGGGAAGGTTCTCATTGCGAATCAGTACGACATCGCCCAGCTGTAGATTCTCTCTGCGTCTTTCCCACTTGCGCCGTGCTTGTAGAGTGGATAAGTACTCTCGTTGCCAACGATTCCAGAAGTGTTCAAACATTTTCTGCAATTGTTGCGAGTACAGAAGACGGTTGTCTGGAATGTTGGCGATGGGTGGCTCTGGTCTGGAGTTCAGAGGTCGGCCAATCAGAAAATCACCGGGTGTGAGTGCGAGGCTTCCGCTCGGATCGTCGTGAAGTGGAACTACTGGTCTTGAGTTCAAACGGGCTTCAATCTTGACGAGCAGGGTGCTTAGTTGATTGAAGCGGAGGATTTGCCGGCCGACCGTACGATAGAGGTGCTTTTTGGCTGAACGTACAGCG
>NW_016158568.1:121471-123338 GCF_001687245.7 Rhagoletis zephyria | reverse complement strand
GTTCGGCTCCGCCCGAACTTAGACTTTCTTACTTGTTTAGTTTGATTTTGGTGTTGAAGTGCAACAATTTTGGGCATTCATAAGAAAATCTTTTTAACCGTTGACAAAAAAAATTAAATAATTGCTGAGTTAAAGAAAGGCGCGTTTGTAAGACAGCTTTCTTTGAAATATGGAGTTGGGAAATCTACAATAAGTGACATTAAAAAAACAACAGAAAATTCAGAGGTAAGAGTAAAATTATAGAAAAATCTTTAAGTTTTGAAACTAATGTGCAAACTATTTGTAGTTTTTTAGGCAAATGGAATGTGGACTTGACAAGACAAGACAACTCTATTATTGGTTTTTGAAGAAAAGGCAAAATGCGAAATGCAAAAGCAAAATATTCCTATCTCAAGTGATCTTTTACAAGAAAAAGCGAGGGAGTTGTTTCACGTAATTTATGGCGAACCTGCGTCTTTTTTTGCAAGTAAAGGTCGGGAGAAAAGCTGAGCAATAACGAAAGCGCTGTTAAGCCATTTGTTAAGGCATTCAAAGACAAAGCATTGGAACTTAACTTGGAACATTGCCAATTGTACAATGCTGATTAAACAGCACTGTTTCGGCATAAACTTCCTGATAAAACCTTAGCTTTGCGAGTTGAAAAATCAGCTCCCGGAAGAAAAGTGGGAAAAGAGAGAATAACTGTCCTGTTGTGCTGCAATGCTACTGGTGCACATAAACTTAAACCACTCATTATAGGTAAGGCACAAAACTCACGTTCGTTTAGAGGAGGGAAATTGCTTGTTGAGTACGCCCACAGCAAAAATGCTTGGATGACGGATCTGCTGTTCAAGAGTCGGTTTACTTATATCTTTATACCTATAGTAAAGTCGTTCCTTGCCTAAAAAAGAGTGCTTTATTAGATAGTAAGCATTAGCGAAAATTTGCATGTTATGTTCTTACCTCCAAATTGTACCGCGCTTTTGCAAACGATGGCTGAAAATGGAACTCGCATTTTTAAAATGAATTATCGCAAAAGTTTTCTATCCCATATTTTGTCTATAATGGAAAATGACCTCATGAAATATTTAAAAAAGTTTACTTTAAAAGATGCCGCCTTGATAAACGCTAGCTCATGGGACTCCGTAAAATCCAGCGTATTGCGAAAATGTTGCAGTAAACTTTTATACAATGAGGAGTGGGACTCTAAAGATGACTTACCACTTAGCGTGCTGTAAGAAAATTATGCTGAGCGCGTAGATGATTTGGTAGGTTTGCTAGTGAATATAGCAGCAGATGTTTAATGACTCAAACAAATGACCACGTGTTAATTTTTTAAATATTCGTAATATTTTTCCAGCTAGAGTTTTTTGTCAATATTATTGTGGCTTATTAACATTTTATTTTTAATATTTTTATTGATATTTGTACCACGATTTTTTATTAGGAAAAATTGAAAAAGCAACAAAGTCTAAGCGGTTGAAGTTATAGCAGCTATTTCACCAGCAGCTAGATCACCACATGTCCTCATCAGACTTCTTTTGACGTAGAATACGTCTTACCTTAAGGTATGGGGGCTATGTTCAAATGTTGTAGTTGTAATTTTTAGAGCTTCACAAAAACGCTTATTGCACGAGAAATAATAAAGCGATTTCAAAGAAAAGTGTGGCGTTTCAAAGATAAAATTCCAAACCTGTCGACAGATTAATTTTTGTAAATAACCAATTCGGTTTCTGTCGTAAAAACAACGGTAAACATTGCCTTATTTTGGGGTAAATTTTGAGCCTTTAAAGTGCTCTAGCAACTTATTGTTGGCATATATAACTTTCATTTTCGGGATATAGGTTCTTTGGAGCAGTAGAAATATTATCGGGTACAAATTTTATAT
>NW_016158568.1:0-121009 GCF_001687245.7 Rhagoletis zephyria | reverse complement strand
TTTTTATTGAGCTTTGTACCACGATTGTTTATTAGGAAAAATTGAAAAAGCAACAAAGTCTAAGCGGTAGAAGTTATAGCACTATTTCGGAGATCACCACATCTCCTCATCAGACTTCTTTTTCTAGACTTCAGCAGGGATCGAACCTGCGAATTCGATGTTCAAAGTCAGAAGCGTTAACCACTGAGCTATGTACATCCCGTAAACTCTTGTTGCTAATTCATTTTCCTTATTCAACCAACTACTATCAAGTGCAGCTGATTTGCCGCTATTTAAACTCGACAGCGTGGTTGTTGGTGTCAAATCTATATACATATGCATTTGCTTATTTGCTTTATTGTATAGTTTCAGGCAGGCTCTTCCTAAACTATGTAATTGTCAATGTTTTATTTCATAAGAAATTCATACTTATATGAAAAGAAGTGCAAAAATCCATCACCAAAAAAAATCTCAAATTACTGAAATACATTTCATCTACATTATTACATCCATAATTGAATAAATATAGTATTTTTCTATCCTATTTATATTTTTTACAACATGTATATAGTGCGCGGACCTAAAATATATAGTACAATACTATATATTATAGTACGGCTGGCAACCCTACTTTCTGACAACTAGGGATGGCAAAAAAAAATTATCGATTAATTAATCATAATCACAAGCCAAAGAAAAATTAATCGCAATAGATTGCAATTATTGAGATGTTGATGCAGCTAAAAAAAATAATGTTCGACGGATAGATTTTAGAAAGCTACAGAATTCATATTTCTTCAAAATATTTTTACGATTATTTTACAATTAATCGATTAATGACACTCAAAACTACGATACAATTAAATCTTAAATTGGACAAAAATAATCGATTAGTTTAATCAAATGATTAATCGCTGCCATCCCTATTGACAACACACATAGAATATTCACGCCACTGTTGTCGATAACAATATTGAAGTAGTTCCAGCATACATATGTTTATAACAATAATGTCAGTCTTGAGATTAAGCGCACATGAATAGTAGAGTTCTAGTGAAAAGATTATCCGCCTCGGCACCCAGTGGCGGATAGCGAAAGCCGGGCCACTTATGAATACAATCGAAGGATCGAGTGCAGAAGGAAACTTAAATTTTTTGTGTTGGGGTGAGATTGGCGCAGTTTTTTGGGTACACGCCAAACCTGGAACAGGTTATAAGTAGTACTGAATAAGAAAAACCTCTGCACCTATTATTACATGTTGATAGCAAGTGGCAAATCTAATAGAGTCAGTTGCAATACACACAAATGTTTATACTATGTGGCAATATTAATCACACTACTATGCAACACTTGCCGATTTATGAAAAGAAGAAGGTGAACAATTTAAAGTTTTTATGTATATAGCTAGACTGCGGATTTTCACGCAGAAAACGAAGCTTAACAAGTAAAAAAGTCTAAGTTCGGGCGGAGCCGTACATTAAATACCCAGCGCAAGTGTTAAATATGGTTTTTTCACCTTTCCGAAAACTACCACTACCTGGTAAGCAGGGGTGGGTTGAAATAGGACTATCAAACATCTTCGATAGAACGTTCAGTTAGATATATTGAGATACATTTATATAGTTAGATGTGGGTGGCATCACACCAGTTTTCCAAAATTCCACAATAATGTCACTGATTTTCAAGGGATTGTTGTAAGTATCATTTTTGAGTAAATTAGCTCCTTAAATTTCGAAATATCGAAGTCTCAAGCATTTCTGAAATGTATCGTTATATGAAAAGTAAGCGTAATTCTAGTCAATAAATATCAATACGTTTCACCGTTTTGCTTTTATGTGGTAAGCATAATAACCATACTGAATTTGGTACAATTTGATCGAAGGGTTACCGAGATACACATATGTATTCATAAGTGGGCGTTGCCACGCCCATTTTCTAAAATTTCCAGTATTTACTGATATGGGCGTGGCAATTGTCCGATTGTATAGTTAATGGTACATATCTTTAGGCTTCGTTTTCAGCATAAAAATCCGCAGTCTACTAATATTTAGCTCACAACTTGCCTAATAGTTAGAGGTATGATTATTTTTACAGAATAGTGTAAATAGATTCAAAAGGAAAACAAAAATTATATTTCGAAATTATTGAGCCATGCCAGCTCCTCATTTCACACGCCCAGCGACGCCAACTAGTTAAATATTTATGTATGTTTACCACTCGCGTCTTAACAATACAGAACTGCCTTGTTTACATGGTATCCCTGAACTCTCTTGGAGGTGAACTTAAATAATCCGTTACAGCTTTTAGCCGCCATCAGTTGCAAACACAGCAATACGAAGGCAAGCAATTGGAGCGCAACACCGCTGGCAGAGGCAGTGACGTTGGAAACCGTACCAGTGTCGATGGAATATTGAGGGCCGATATCGCGAAGGAACGGCAACAAATTGCGACAGCGGTGGCTCATTGTGAATTTGGCATTCGAACTACATATTTGCTTCAACTAATTCAATCCAACTCCCAATCAGTGCTGCTCTACTGGCTCCACTAAAGTTTACTGTATTTGTCTATTTTTGTATCACCTCATTTATGTAAGTAAATTGATTTCATTGCTTTTCTTCTCTTGAAGGTCAACCAACAGTGATTGGTAAAACTTTTTGTAGTTAGTGTCACATTTTTTGCTACTGCAATAGTTACAAATACACAAATGTATTATAGAATTTAACAATACATTTTTGTTCTCTTATATGTGATTGTACTCTGCCCCATTTCAAAAACAATTCGCCAAGCTAATTTTTTTAGCTTCGGGTTTTACTCTAAGTATTAATTAATTTTTTATTCATAAACAAAAAATTAAGTTTGACGTAAACCATAATATGAGTAGCTTTTTAGCTTAAACCATAATATGAGTAGCTTTTTTGGATCAGTTGGTCATTAAGGAATTATTTCCGCGCCAAATCGTATGAATTTTTTGAAGTGCTTAAATTTGTGTACCCTTACACAAGGTATTACATGACCACTTTTACACATACAAATTCTTAAAATCATAACATTTGCAAGAAAACCCGTAAGAACTGCATAGGGGAGAATATTAAACGGCGTTAACCCTTTCACGACCTTTAATCCACTGTATAATCTCTTGTGCAATTTTACACAGTGTAATCTTAGATCAGGTAGCGCATTGTTTGCACGGCCAGGAGTCTTCGCTGATAATTGCACATATGTATGCAGATATCGTCAATCGTAGGAAATGGGTATTTAGTACCACAACCAGTTATCTGTTTAGTTTTTTTTTTTTCTGGGAAACCACGCTGACAATCACAAAACCCCCTTATTTTGACGACCATCGGTGTCGGATTTGTAGTGGGAGAGAGACTCCGTCTCCAAGCACTATCGTTCGCGTCAAAGCTAGATTCTTCAACATCTCGTTTATTTGTGCCCACTTCCCGCACAGAGAGAAAGACGAGAGGGCCAATAACCTATTCTATGAGGCTTGAAACTCACTTACGATCGCTACATCCATCAGGATATAAAAACTTTGCTCGGTGTGTTCAATGCCTGCGTGGGCAAGGAAAGGATGTTTGGTCTCACAGTCAGCCTTCACAACGAAACCGTACCTTAACGGACTAAAGCTGGTCGACTTTGCCAGGGTACGAAATATGGTAGTATGCAGTACTAGTTTCATGTTGTGATAGACGAAAGATACGCTTTCAGTTTTTTGGATGTACGTATTCTTTGATTGCCGACCATTAAGCAAGGGCACAATCTTGTAGCAACCAAGATACGCACCCGCCTCTTGCCAACAAAAAATTTGTGGTCAGTAGCACAATGAACGGCCAATTTATTCGCCACTCGACTCTCAGAGTGCGCTCTTCATCAAACCGACTTATGCAAGTAGTGGAACCACCAGCAGCGAGTCCGAAAGAACAAATGGTACGATGAGGAATATGACGAAGCTGCAAATGATGTCACTTCCAGGGAAATACTATGATCGGACGCAGTGCGAGCTGTATGTTATCGATTTAGGGAGCTGAAGAGGGAAGTGAGACTAATTTTCCTTTAAAAAAAGAGAGTGACCGAAATACGTGATGGCGAATAACTTGAACCGACCAGCAAGTCGGCATAAAAACCACCCGAAAATTTTTTCAGAAAGTTAGGTGACATACGGAAGATTTCAAGACCAGGGCGCACTCATGTAAGTACAACCATGGAGATCTAGTGACCGATGTTCGCAACGTACTTAAATTATGGAGGAAACACTTTTCCACCCTATTGAATGGCCGCAGCGCTGAAAGTAGTGGTAAAGACGAACCCAAGCCCTCAGTTGATGACGATGGATGCGATGTCCCACCCGGTGGATGAGAAAAAGTAAATCTGCTGGAGCTGACGGTCTGCCAGTTGAGATATTAAAGTACGGTGGCGACGAGTTGATAAGGTGCAGGTTTATATCTTATGCAGAATAAAGTCGGATAGACTCACATCTCATGACTGAAATGTAAGTATTATCTGCCTTATCTACAAAAAGGTGACCCCGCATTCTAAGCATTGGCTGATTGGACTTTTTCAATATCGTTTAAGTTTTACCATAGATCAAGTATCCTCCATTAAGCAAATCTTGAAAAGACCCCCTCTTCTTAGAAAAGATGTTTTTTCTCCATAGCGCTTTGAGCACTACCTAAATTATTTTTTATTTCAAAATAAAAAAATATGGGTATTTTTTCCGGTGGCGGCATTAAAAACCCGACCTTATTTTTTTTACATACATTTTGGACCACTTTAATGTGTAAGCGCCAATCTATTATTATTATTAGTTCTCATAAATAATTAATGTTCTTTGTAAGGCCGTCTAAAAGGGGTATCAGGTGTACACATTTAGATATGTATGTATGTACATATTGTGTGTAAGTGCTGTGGGCAAATCTTTCTGCATGCCTTGCAATTGTTTAGTTTGGCATACACTGGATTATAAGCTCACCACAGCAACTAACACAAAGCGGCCATGAATTTAATTTTTGTAGTATACTTTTAGTCAAACTACAAATTATGTACTAACAGAAAAGATGTATTTATTTATAATATTTGCATACATATATACATAAACAAATATATATAAGTAAAATTATCAAGACATCGAGAAATGGATGTTATTTAGAAAACAAAGGTAGTTCGATTCAAAATATCTGGTTTTCACGATTTTCTTCACAATCGTTTTAATCACAATTACTTGCTATTTTTTCAACAGACTTCAAAGAAAAAGAGGAGATTATCAATTCGTTAAAATATATTTTTTTTTATAATTTAACACCAAATTCATAAAGGTCATATATATTTTAAATGTTTCGGAATGTCACTTTATAAAGCCTTCCAAATCTGTTTTAATTTTTAAGAATAAGCCCATACACATCATTCACAGAATCCTTAAACATAACAGATTTGTTGAGCAAGATATTTTTTCTGTGTGTTAAAACAATTTCGAAATTGTGTAAATTATTAATTTTAGTTATTGATATTAATTTTACCCACGTCATCATACAATTAACTAACTGACTTCCAAACGAATAATGAAAGCTGCAAAAGTCCGCAGTGAACTGCATTCACTACCCTAACTAAAATACTTAAATTGCATGCTTTTTTTAGTTTCCTATTTAATTCCTAAATTAACTAGTTCGTAAAATATACTGCATAGCACAGAAAATATTTAAAAAGGCAATAGATATCAGCGTGATGAAAACTCTCTCGTGTACATACACATTCGAGATCGCTACAGTACTCCTGTACAGTGTGACCACGGGCTTGTGAAAAATTGTAGCAGAGAAGAGACTTAAAATGTATCAATATGTATCACTTTTTTAATTAAGGTATCAAAGTATTTAAAGTATCAAAGTATCAATATTGGATTAAACCACTAATTTTTATGAAAAACAATTTTCCAAAACATTTTAACATTTATTGATTGCACAAAAGGTACACAAATCAGTTGTACTTGGTAAAGAAAATGTCTTACATATATGAGTACATGTACTTATAGGTCTCTGAATTTAAATTTTTAATCATTTTCAAGGTATTTCGAAAACATGCATTCCACCATTGGCAAAGTGAAGCGCTTTGTTCTGTTTGTTTTGGTCCAATTCAGTTCTGAGAAATGCCTGCGGCGGCGGAGCTGTGCAGCAAACATAACAAGTTAAATAGATGATATAAAAAGAAATTTTTAATATACAAAGTTATTATAAAAGGAAAGGAAAGTAGAAAATAATATTTCTTAGTAACATAGAATTTGTTATGATAACTTATAACTTTTGATTTTGAAATTTTAGCAAAAGTCGTTGTAAACAATTTATGAGATTGAAAATGAAATGCGTGGGGCGCATGTAATAGACCTGAATTGATATGAAGGGTAGTATATGTATGTATGTGGATATAGGAATAACGACCGCTTAGATTCGATCTCAAATTAGTCCTTTGGGTCTATGCGATGTAGTTTGACTATTGCCAATTAAATCTAATGCTTTGTATTGCATGCGCCCCACGCTTTTCATTTTCGATCTCATAAATTGTTTATAATGACTTTTGCTAAAATTTCAAAATCAAAAGTTATCAAAACAAATTCTCTGGGAATGAGAAATATTATTTTTTTATTTTTACTCCATTTATAAAAGCGTTGTATATTAAACAGTTTTTGTTATATTATTTATTTTCTAATTTTTAGTCTTGTCTGTATAGAATTTTGCAATAGATAATAAAATAATTCAACTATATTAATAGATTGGTGCACACACATTCATATACATATATATATGTACATACATACGAGCAGCTATTAATTTCGTTTAAAGAAATTGCGTGTCGTTCATTTCCGCTGTAGCGTACGTAGTGCATAGGGCGACATCTACCTCTCAACCGACGAGGTTGATGTCTACACTTTATAGAAGCTTCGCGAAGCAAAGGCTTTATAGCTGTCTTGACACACACCATTGCAAGAAACTCGACACACAACATTGCAAGTTGATAAAAGCGTTGTAATATAATAAAAAAAGTTATGTAGTTCGAAATATAAAATGTTATTCAAAACGTTATTTAGCTTGATTGCTCATCCTTGCTTACTTCAACGCAGTCTATTTTATTATCGAATTTCAAAATTTGGCATTGTATAGAAATTTTCTCTTTGTCGCTTTTTTGTACAAGTTAGGAAAATTGCTTAAAACTGTTAAACATGTCGAATTAGCGCTTTCTTTATAAGAGCATTGATCAATACATGCAAGCTTTTCAAAATTTCACTGTTAAAATTAAATCTCTTTTTTATTTGCAAACAAAGTTCAATAAAACATTGCTCAATATGTATATATTTTTTTTTAATTAGGACTTTATTTAAATGTGCTGTTGATATATACATGCGTCTCTGCTGCAGAAGTAATATATAGTTCTGTAATAGGTAAATGATGATCTGTGTTACCAACGTCCATATCGACGGAGTTACTTGGCATACAGTTTAGTCTGGCAAAAAAAGGCAGTATAAGTTTATAATTACTTACAAAATGGTTATATAACTTATGCTATCTGTATGATTTACTTTGAAATTCTATGCTCATTCGATTGACAATATCCAAAATATTAGACAAAAATAAATAATACATTTTTTATTGGTGCGGAATCAGTTTTTCCAGCAATAGCTTGCGCTTGATTCACACCGTCATCGAAACAAAATATGAATATGCGATTTTAATAATTGCTATCCAAAATGTCTGTTATGGTTCCCCATTTACTTAAAGGTTGAAATATCACACTAAAAGCTCTCATTAAAAAATTTAGATTATATTAAGTGTTGGGATAATTACAATTTCAATTCGTTTTCTGTTATTTGAAACTAGACCTATGGGAATCTCTTGGGCATTTTTAATTTAACATGTTCTTAAAAAGTAAATTATAATACAAAAAATTTATTTTAAATAGCCTACAATTTTTGACAACCAAAAATTATAAATGCAGGACCGAGTAGAGCTTACGGCTATAAGTCACTTAAAAGTCTAAAGTATAGTAAACAAGAAAATATATTGCAATCTTTGTTGATTCTATTTGCAAATGACTCTAATAGAATTCGTTAAGTCATATATTTTATTAAAAAGGGCAAGCTACTGTAATTATGGACGTGAAAAAGAGTAGAGTAAAAAGAAGTTTGATTTCGTGCGAAACTTAGCCCCATATGCACGGTGCAAATATTCTTAAAGCACATCTCTAAGCGCGCATTTTTAATTTTATTAGAAGTAAGTTTGGTTTTTGATAGATTTAAAAAGTTTTCAATGTCTTTCCTTCTGATATAATAGGCGATGTGTGAGCAAAGTTGGCAAGGAGCAATTAAGCGATGTAAATTTTGACTCGAGTTACGAGGTTTCGGTCCAATTCACAAAGTACAGCGGCCCCTCCACACGAGCTTACTACCGCGAGCTCATCCTTCTTATCGAGCATATTGTATGAAATACTGACCGTCAACGAATTAATTGGACTTTATCAGTGTGACTTTAGACCAGGCGAATCCACCACAGACCAGGTACTCATCAGAATCAAATAATTTAAAAGACTCGCGAGAATAAAATCGAAAAACGCCAACTACACGGTAGTAACTTCTTAGGTGCAAAAGTGATATAACAATTTGTATAGATAACTAGATCGCCCTCACCCGCTTCGCTGAGTGTATGAAATTTTTGCGTGCCACATTGAGTAAAATTTATTTCAAGAAAACTAAATTCATAAACAGGAGGTTTACAATTTGTTTCAAAATATTTTCAAACTAAAACTTTCTTAAAGTTGTCACTTGTCATACTTTTTCAACTCAATTGAGATTTTAAACAGATGGAAACCCTTACATATAGTTTTGATATTAAGCCCTTTTAAAATCATTTTGATTGATATTGTAATAATTCATTTAAATTATTGAATAGTTTGAATTTAACCTTTTAAACAGTTGGCAACCTTTTTAAACCTCTTTCGTCTAACACTCATATTGTGATACATATTCAAAACCATTTCGATTCATACCAATCTATACCAATATATATTTTGAAAGCCGTTTTTTGTGTTCGCAAAGCTCGAGAACGGCCGAGCCGGTTTTTTTGAAATTTCCGCCACCTGATTTAGACGCCCCAAGGATTGTTATAGGCTAAAAAAAATTTCGATATATAGAGGGGACATGGAACCTCCCATATAAACCGAATTTTTCATACCGAACATCTCTGGAAATGTTCATGGTAGAATACTGGAACTTGGTGTGGAGATATATCAAATCAATCTTATACTCATGGAGAAAAACGGGCTATTTGAAAAGAGGGCGTGGCACCGTACACACGTATGTATAATTCATCTGTAGGTGTTTTTGTGAGTGAAATCCTCCTAAATGCTCGGACGGATTTTGAACGAAGTTTTTTGTGTGGTTTTGAGTAACTCTCTGGATAGTGTAGATTCACAAATTCACCCACCAGTTGGCACTGGAGTTGAGTTATTACTAAAAATCTTATTGATGATCCACTTTGGCCCATATTAAAAATATGTATTGGTAACGGTAAAGGCAACACTATTGCAAAAAAGAGCTGCCACGTGGCGCTGGAGTGATAACGAATAATCGCCAAGTTAGAAAAGGTGCCGTGAATGTCGGAATAAATAAACCTGTTGCACCATTAAGTATATCGAATTTTTATGTGTTGGTCCAATGTATGTGATTTTTGCCAGTATTGTTATGCCTTAAAGCTTCATTCGGAGACACCAGGGTTGAGTTATGCAGGGGTAAATCTCAAATCACCACCGATAAATCAACCGCCAAAACCATCGCGCGCCTTTTACTGTAATAAATTCAAGAAAAAACAATTTATTTTCACTTAAATTGATTTCGTGAAACTTATGTGCTTTTAAGGTATTTCGTCTGAAATAAGTCTATGTATATTGGATTTCTGTAGAACAGTTATACGCATCCATTTTGAAATTGCCACCAAGTATACGATAAAGTTTCTTGGACAGATTTACTATAGAACCGGATCATTGTTGCCGCCAGGGAGTGAAGAGGAAATGTTCTTCAAACGGGCATAACGCTTTCGTTAGGTTATTTAAGGCGGAAATGACCACCAAACCATAATCTTAGCTGATGAGTGTGCCAATGGAAATCGTAAACGTGTTTTGTTGGTGAAAATGATGGACCAAAAAGTTTCAATAAAAAAATTATTTTGTGCGGGACGAAGTTCCCCGGGTCTGGCAGTGTTATAATATTTCATTTAAACTAATATTAGAATTTTCAAAAAGGTGGCAAGCCTTGTAAAAGACTTCAATATTATTCAAAACTTTAAAACTAAAGGTTTCTTAACAATACTTTGTTTGACAACCATATTTTAATTCTTCAGATGGCTTGCGTATAATTAATTTAAATTTTACTTTTCAAACAGGTGGCAAGCCTTTTCAAAATATACTAAACTGCAGCTTTTTTAAGCCTCTTGACATCCATTTTTTTAATATAATTTTCAAATAAATAACTCCCTTAATTGAAGTTGAATTAGATTTTTTTAAAAGGTGGCAGCACTCATCCATGAGTAGAGAATCCTTACTTCCTTACTAATATTATAAATTCGAAAGTGAGTTTGTTTGTTTGCTACGCTTTCACGCTTTAACTATTCAACCGATCATCATGAAATTTTGTACACTGCTGTTATTTAGCCCAACTTAAAATAGAGGATACATTTAATCTCGATTAGGCAAGAGGGCGTGGCACCTCCCATAAAAGCGGAATTTTTCATACTGCATTTGTCAGGAAATATTTTTGGTAGGTTACTGGAACTTGGTATGGAGATATATAAAATCATTCTCATTTAACCATGCCTAGCTTAGCATTCGTCAGAACAAACTATGCGATCAAAATACTTTTTTATTTGTAAAAAGTATAGTTCATAAAATTGATGCCTTTTCGTCTTCTTTGGTGTTTGTATACCTATACATATATACATACATATGTAGGTTTGATAAACGTATATTTGTCTAAACACTAAAGCTGCCACTGCCGCCATAATAAATTTTACAACCAACCGACCGGTAGAGTCCACTAAATCAACCATAGTTTCCTAGTTTGGCTAAACAAAAGAAGAGAAAAAACGCATAGTACTCACACCATCATTGCAGAAATTTACAAGGCACACACGACAATTACCAACTGATCGGCCAAATCGTTCCATACCATCGAAGTAGAGAAAGCCACACATACGCACAATTAGCTGATTGAGCCAAACTGACCGCTTATTTCTTTTCGCTTTACCACTCGTAAAAAAATGTATACGCAATGAAGCATAAATAAGCCAACAAGACCGCAGTCACAGCATTTTGCACAATTGTCACGCAAATGTACGCACCATCAGCTGTTGCGGTTGGTTTTGCTTGCTGCCATATGCGCACGATTGCATTTACACTTACAAACATATGCATCTGCATGCGTTTCAGCAGTTTTCGAATTTGCAGTTTTACTCATTCGCCTATTTCCCGATATGTCCATTCGTTTTCCTTGTTCGCCAACCCGTCGCTCAGAGGCTGAAGTGCAGGTTCAATGATTTGGTAAAACCAACGAAGGCGTTGGCAGTGCGATTTCATAATTGCTAGTGACATGTTGCGCGCCAACGCATAAATATTAATGTACTGATACATTGTTGTAAGTATGTATCAAAGTTTAATGCCTTTTTGCTTTTATAATTTTCATCAAATTCCGGTTTTTGTCGTGCGGACATTTTTTGATTTTCCTGCAAGTAAACTGACACCAGTGAGCACCAGTTTTTGGCGTGAAAACGCCGCCGTTTACATACGTACACACATACATATATAGTACATATGTATGTAGCACAATTGGTACATGCGGGTTCGCAGCTTAAGTCTTTGGTTTTTTTTTCGTTGGTCGAGTACTTTTTGCTGAAAGTATGTATGTATGTATTTATTTTGGCGCGAAACAGTCTTTTTTGAATTTCAAATATAAAAATACATTTTTTTTTCTTAAATAATGAGTACATCAAGTATTTTTGTTTTATTAAATTTACATTGCATATTATCCAGTTTATCCTCACACTTCATTAATTACAAAAGCATACAGCACATACTTTCTTCTCTCCAATGAATTGTAGTTACATTTTGCCAGTTGTTTTTGTATACATGGAAAAGCAAAGATTTTTAAATCAACATTTAGTATTGTGAAGAAAATAAAATTACAAGTAATAAGTCTTCAGTAGTGTAGAGTAAGCACACAGCTATAAGTACAAATATAAAATAAATGAGCACACATTTAATTTATAATTCATATGACAAGTCTTTCATATTTCGTTCACAAAAAAGCCTTAGAGCCAGATTTAACATTGGTAAATTCGTTAGTTTTCAAATAGCTAATAAGTCCATATTTAGGTAGAGTAAAGTTAAATAGTGACTAATGACATTTTAATGTTTGAATAAAGTTAAGATTATATATATATATATATAAAGTGACAACATTGGTGTTATTACAATTGGCAGTGGTGCTAATGACAGTAGTTATAGTAATGAACAGTCGAGTAAGTTAGAACATTAACGCTATCACAGTGTATCAAATTCCATAAAAAAAGAAAGATAATAAAAACAGAATACCCACTATGTAAAATTTGCACAAGAAAATATTAATATTCTACTGAAGATATCTAAAATTGTGTAAGGTCTTAATAGGCCCTTTCTGAGACGGCAGTTGAAGTATGCATACATTTATAAGTAAAGAAAATCTAACTGATTTTTAAAAGTACTTCCTGTTCTTAATTTATAATTCAGCTAATTCGATTTGAATTTACAACTAATTAATAAAATTCCACTGTTTCTGTTTTGATTGGTTTCAATCAGAATTATTCGGTTCTCTTATTTCCTTAATAATGTCCTTCATGGTGTTCTTCGTGGTGTACAGGTGAAGTTTTGTGCACAATGGCATTAAAGCCGTTATGTTTGTCCGCCGTGTAGTCCACAGTGCGAATCGAGCCATCAGGTTCAACCAACGAGTATTGGCCTAAAATAAAAGAGATAGAATATATTTTACAATCAGATTGGTATTTAATATTTCTAAGAAGAATAGATGAATTAAATGCGAAAAAAATAAATAAAAGGAAGCTTTAACTTGAAACTTCATTGGCAGTCTTTTCGAGCAATTTGAAACTCATGCTCTAACTATATACTCCGAAAATGGGAACTTTAGACTGAAGCTCCATTTTTCGGAGAAATAATATAGATTTTGTTCATACTAATCTTTTAAATAGGCCACTAAAAAGCTTATGGAGGGTTTACATTCAATACGTTCTATCTGCAGTTTTCACAAAAATTTGACTCTTTTATAAAAATCCACCTTGGAATTAACTGTTATTGATGATATTAATATAATTTTTCAAGCGAATTAACATTTGAATTTCATAGTTAAAATTGCAATAAAAAATGAAAATTAAGTCTCAGATGGGTACTAACATTAGCAAGTAGGTTTTGTAAAAGCTGCAGATAGATCGTTTTGAATATAAGACCTCGATATACACAAACGTTTCTTACAGTAAAAAAACTTCGTATATCAGTAACATAAAAAATGACGGTTTCCTTAACATTGAGAGCCGAAAAAATTACACTATGTTCCAACTTTTTTTATTTACCCATCAACATTAATTTTAATTTTTCGTATGAAGCAGCCATATTGTGCATCATATTACTCTAACTTTCCACTTAATTCGGAATCTTATGAAGTAACACTCGAAATCAAATACACTTTTTTAAGTAAATACCCAAAGTTTGTCGGCCCTATTTTCGATAGAAAAATTTATTAGAACTAAAATTTAGTGGATCGCTTTACAAAAGACATAATCGCACTTTGTACCTGCCAATTAGATATAAGGAAGAAAGAACGGAAACAGAGTTGCGTGTTTTATAATCACTTTGAATTTAAATACGCTATTAAGCTCCATGCGCTCGGGATTGAAAGCTCGCGTAGACGGTCAAAAGTCTTCATTTGTAGCAGGCGTTAATTTGTAGGGAGAATCATTAAAACATATGAACAAGGCACGGTTACACTAACTGTCATACTTGTGTACACATTTTTTCATTTTTATTAAAAACGAAAAATTTTAAACACAAAATGATGGTAACAAAATTAACTTTTATTAATCGAGCAGCATTGACCGAAAGTTTAAGTGAGAATATGTGCGCCGCAAACTCGCAACTTGTTTTCCAAACACAAAATTCGTTTACAAAACAGCTACCTAAGACACATACGCAAATACATAAAAACATATTGCGACATGCAGAAATCAAAAAAAAATTTGTCTTGAGTAAAAAAGTTAAGTGACTTTCCATATCGTTACCTTAATTCACAAAGGCTCTAACCAACACTTTTTTCGAAACTATGTTTTTCACAGAATTTGGTAGGAGGTATTAAAGTACACCTTGAATAAAAATTTTAAAGTGTTAGTACAAAAAACAACGGAGTAACATACATGCAATTTTTTAAAAAACCCTACCTGTTTTTGATATTCTTTTTTATAAAGTTTTTTGCTTCTTCTCTAAAATAAAGAATTTGTTGGTCAGAGCCTTTGTGAACTAACGTGCGACAAAAACAAAAAAAAAAATCAAAGTACACGAAACAATATACGCGCGAAACTAGGAGCCAAATATAGTAAAACTGCGTTTTTAGTTTTTCTCTCCGACGTCAGCATCTTTTTTTAAAGGCTTTGAGTCTTCAAGGATATGAAAAATTCAAAAATTTATTAAAAATATCCCTTACGATGTAGAACAACAGTAGGGAGTCCAATAAATAAAAAATTGTGTAGAACTGAAAAACATTAAAAATGTATTGAAAATGTCATTTTAAATAATAAACTAAAAAGTTAACCGGACAATTTCATACCCTTTCGTCCTTGTGCACCAACAGATTTAATTTTATTTGAATTTCAGAGTTTTCTCTTTTATTTCACACCTATATTTTTATACCACATTGCAGTGATTTTTTTTTTATAAGTTTTGAATTTATCATAAATCCTTGAAATTTCATACATAGTCCTTTAAAAAAAAATCCCGATGTCCGCGAGAGAAACCAAAAACGGAGTCTTACTGAATATGGCCACGAGCTTCGTGAGTACATTAATATTTGCGTGCTTGAAATTGACTGCCGCACGCTGTTATGTATGTAGGTATGTATGTATATGGTGTCTACATTTGTAGGAAGAGTTTTGAGGGTCCCGGATTTTCGGTGAAAATTTTACAAATATATACTACCGGGGACATGAAGGTTAATTGAGAAATCTATTTTATTTTTGATTTGATTCGTCGATCAAACAACAAATTAAATTTATTTCTGATTTGAAACGTCAACCAAAGAAAAAATAATTGTTATTTTCTTGAAACAATCCTACGGATTACTTCCATACTTATATGATAAGCTTCAGACCAGCTGGAAAGGAAGTAACGCGTTGATCTCAAGAGGACCGCATTTTGCAGTTCAATTTTTTAATTGTTATTACGAGTTATCTAGTTCTTTTCAATTGCTCTCTTTTTAGTATCGATTTTATTATATTTTGTTTTGATTCGACATCTGATTACTAAAAGTTTTAGATTCAAATTTAGTAACGGCTACGATATGTTTGCAATTCACACAATAATTGAATTCGAATTACATTCGCTCACCCAAATTGCATTTATGGATGAGAGTGTGTGAAAGTATTAAATTTAAATTGAACACAACCCACATCGTCATGGATCTTATTTCGGTCATTTAATTTTTTTCTGCTAGCTTTCGAATAAATAATTTGCATCCATTCCATTATTTGTCTGCACCAAAACTCCTGATAGAAGCAACTGGAGAAAACTGTACTAAAGGTCTACTGCTATTTTTACCGGTGTCTCAAGGCTCAACAATTAGCTTGGCTTAGCGATTCACTCAGACGGATCCTCGCTGAATCTGAGCTTCTGATTCTTACTATAGCAGGTTCTAACAAGTTTGTATATCCGGATACAGGTGGCCCTAACACCAGACCAAAATTAACAGATGCATCTTTAAATGCCAAATGCAGATGAAGCCTTTTCAAGTGTATACAAGAGTGTTCGTTGAAACTACATATATATATTTCATCGCTTTATTATAATATAAATCGCATGTGGATTCGAGCCGATTTGTTAGTTAAGAGAAAAATTTGCTAAAATTTTTGAAAAATGAGAACACATGCGCCACTCACATGATCAAATTCTAACCTCCAAATACAGCGCAAAACAAAAGGAGAACTAAAAAATAAAGCGGAAACATTTTGGCCGATCCTAGGAAAGAAGACTAATTTAAAATAAAGAAATATTACTTTGTTACTTTTTATGACTTTTGTACTTATACTGCTTAACTTTAAATTTTTTGTAATTTTTTTAAGTAATTCTTCTATCAACCTATAAATATGGCTTTATGTGATTCTCGTAAATATTAAATCGCTATTAAATCTCCTCTAAATTCAGCTTTTACGAGTACTATATTGAAAGCTTTTGATTACAAACCTTTAACGGAGTCACCATCCCGCGATTCATGCTGCGATTTCACATCACCGGTATGGAAGTCATTTACACCGTATTTAAAAGCATATTTAGGTGGAGCCTACAATCAAAATAAGTTTTATAGTCAGTAGTTGTAACAGCGGGCTCATTATATAGATAATAAAAAGTAATAAAAATAAATATAAATAAGTAAGTAGGGCTATTTTTACTTACATAATAATCGACGTGCTCTTCTTCGTGCTCATAGCCATGGTGTTCTTCACCCAAAGAGACGCGTTCGATTTGATGGTGTTCACCGAGATCATGACTGCTAAGATCTTCATAGCCGCCTTGCTCTTCATAACCACCTTGCTCTTCATAATAGTGACCTATTGGTGAAGCCATTGCTAGGCACATAGCGGAAGCAAAAATTAAATACTGAAAATGGAAAAAATAAACTTAGGTGATTTGTTACAGATCAGTGTCATTCGGTAGTAAAAATGCTTTCAAAAAAGGGAATGTTTGCAAAGGATCTCTGCATCGTCTTTAAAAATGAAAACGCCTGACAAAATAACAAACTACCAGTCAACAGCCCTTAAAGTTGTCTGCAAATCAGGGATCGTAACAGTTACAACTTATATTAAAAAAATCACTCTTTAACAATTATTTTTTGACTTTTATTTAATTACTCTTTAAATAACCGTTATTTCTGACTTGTATTTTATAAATCGAAAATAACAATTATTTTAGATTTTTATTTAAATAATCTGCAAATAACTGTTATTTTTGATTTTTAAATTATATGTCTTAAATAACAGTTATCGAAGACTTTTATTTATAAAAGTCATATATAAAAATCAGTCACTGATCTTTATTTTTTCAATCATACTTATAAAAGTAATTTTAATAAGTCGTAGTAAACTTTTGTTTTCCAACACCTTCTTAACTGCGAAAAATGTTAATGACTTTTATACGTTTGATTTAAAAAATAAAAGTCGGTCACTGATTTATATTAATGACTTTTAAAAGTAAAAGTCACTGACTGATTTTCATTGATGACTTTTATAAATAAAACTCTTCAATAACTGTTAAATAATTGTTATTTTGGATTTATATTATAAAAATCAAATATAATTGTTATTTTTTTAAATTTTGCGTAAAAATTACAAATAAAATTTTTTTTTCGAATTTGAGTCTCGGTGCAAAGCGAAATCGATTGGTATGTTTCACTTTGTTGTAGAACATTTCCTTCATAGTGAATTTTTCCATGACAGTTTTCATCAATAACTGTTATGTTCGGTCCCTGCTGCAAATACCTAATAAGACCCTCTGACATGAATTTGGCCCGCCTGCAGCGCTAATCATTTCTGAGGAAAATATTCACCTACTTTCTGATGGTGGCTTTGATTACCGTAGTTGGCAGTGCTATAACTGGTTGCGGATCGAGGAAAATCTGATCCGAGCCTTCTGTGCTAAATTATCATGCCTCGTTACCAGATACTACCGAGTAACTCAAGAGAGAAGTGTAGTTAGTTTCGATATAGACTCCATATACTGCCCCTGCGTCAGGTGTGGAGCCATCAATGCAGATTCGACAATGTGTACGTCCGGGCTCAGTATTGGATGAAGCCAGCACTCAGCCTCAGTGAACTCGACATTGTACAATCTCTTCAGCAAAGGCAATGGTGGTGTGACATTGAAAATGCACTCAAGTCTGAATCTCTGCCTCCGGCAATTTCCGCCGCATTCCACACTATATCAAATAAGCAGCCTTTTACTTTAAATCTAGTGGTGGATTGAAGGGTCTCCCTGCGGATAAAAAATATCAGTGACAGGTTTAGCACTACATGCAGAGCTGCCCCAGGGGTTTATGGAAAGCTGCCGTACAATACACACGCTATATTGCGAGTACCAAACTGCTGTTCCAAAGAGCAAGGAGGCCTTTGTTATTTTGCAGGAAATTCAGAAATACATATATTGATCCCCAATTATATCTCCATGCTGCTCCCCCAAATTAAGATATTGTTACATACATTGAAGGATTTCACTAGTCGACAAAAAAATCACCAAGAATGAAATAAAATTACTCCAACGAATTTTTACCTGATTCCGAATATAATAATGGTTTCTGTGGGTCAGAAATTTTTGATCAGCTCCTACCACCAAGAATAAAATAAAGCTTTTATAAGTTACTGAGATACCGGTGGATATATGAAAAATCCACAGTTGCGACACATTTCATAATAAATGTGCATCACAAAGATATATTTTTCATCCTATCGGTTTTAAATCTGAGAGAGATTTGTTAAGGAGACTTCAACAAAAGTCTGTATGTATATGTAGTATATCTCAGTATTAAACTCAGCCCCGTTAAACTGTTTCTCAAAAATCACGGTTGGTTTTTGATTTTTGAAAATTCGAAAATATATCCAATATCTGCGCTAGTAGACTTAAAATTCTCTGTATTTAGCATAGAGAGGCAAACCTTTTTCCATAAAAAAAGGGTTTTTTAAATTTACTGTATGTTTTTTCTATAGTGTGGGCTTTTGTTAGAGTCTCCTTTACAGATGTAAAACCAATTGGATGACAAATACAACTTTGCGATGCACATATGTGATATAATGTGTCCCATAGGGTTTTTTTTTCATATTTCCACCGATATCTCAGAAACTAGGTCTGACCCGGAATCAAGATAAAATTCTATGCTAGAAAATTTTCGTTTTATTCTTAGAGCTGATCAAAAATTGTTGAGTGGTCTTTTCATTTCATTTATTAGAAGCTTTCCCATGACAGAAAGCAATCGAATTTTTACTTTCATCTGCCGAGTGGCTATCGATTTAAAAAAACAAATTATTTTATTTTGGGTGCTGGGGGGAACAGACATCGATCTAGAGTCTTACCGACTGATTATACGAACCTCTATCAGCTTGTTTACTGTATCTGTATTTCTAAAAATACGTAAAGATATCGGAGTCATTCTCGTACATAATGAGCGCCGAGGTACATGTATGTATCCTTACTAATACTAATATTATAAATGCGAAAGTGTGTTTGTTTGTTTGTCACACTTTCTTGCTTTAACTACTCAACCGTTCATCATGAAATTTTACACGCTGGTGTCACTTAGCCTTACTTAAGGACGTGGCACTTCCCACACAAACTCAAATTTCCATACCTCATAAGTCTGGAAGAATTTTTGGTATAATACTGGAACTTGGTATGATACATATATAAAATCAATACCATACTCATGGAGAAAAATGGGAGCTATTGAAGCAGGGAGTATGGCGCCTACCACACAAACTGAATTATTCAAAATTAAATTCAATGTCAATTCAAGGAATTAGGTAATTTAAATATGTCAGCACGAATTAAAAGAGGTTTGAGAAGGTTGTCTTTTAAAATATTTTGAAGGGGGTTGCCACCTGATTTAAAAGTGGAATTATCAATCGAAATAATTTTGGAAGGTTCTTATTTCTTAATGATATTTGAGAGGGTTTGCACCTATTTAAAAAAAATTTAATAAAATTTGAATTAAGGAAATAAGGTAATTGAAATGTGTATCACAATATAGGAGTCAGACGAAAGAGGATTATGAAGGCCGTACTGTTTGAAAAGTCAAGTTCAATTAAATGATAATAAGTTATTTGATATATTAAAATATGCATGTAAAACAAGTGTTAAAAAATTTAGTGTGAACAATTTTGAGTAAGTAGTAAGGTGTTTGAAGACGGTTTTGCAACTGTTCAAAGAGTAATATTCATGTTATTTAATGAGAAAGCATTTTTGAATCGGAAGCTTAGATAAGACGTTCTTCAACCAAACTCTGGAATAGGGCGTTCTTAAATAGTTTTCTGCGGTAGGATGTTTTGGAACTGGCTGCCGAGATAGGTCGATCTTCCATTCAGGTGACGATGTGTTCAGTTTTATTGAAATAAATTACACAAAGCAAACTAGTGTTACATGCGTACATAAATTTGGAATCAAGGGCAAGAAGAATATCGTACATAACATTGCTGAGAACACTTATGGTTCCTCAAGTCTCTGCAGAATAGAACTACATGATCAAAATATATAAATTTCAGCCGACTGTAAACAAATGTTATATTTGAGATTAATAAAAATTCTCCAAGAGTCGCTTTTAAATGGAGAGTTAACTCTCCTCCGATTTTCAATACCAAAATTGGAAGATTACTGCCGAACGAGAGTAACTTAGGGATTCACAAAACTTGTTTATGTAAAATAATGGCTAAAGTGATTTTCAGGGATTTGTAACTCCATTGAAGGTTTGAAAATGATAGATAAAATAAAATTAGCTCTTATAATGTAAAATGAATCCTCTGAAACCTTCTTTTACCGTCAGTTTACATAGGAAGCATATTAATACTTCAAGACATTGCGATGCTTAACACGTCTTGGGAATCTGCTAAATAAATATTGTCCACTGTTTTATGCTCTTTCTCGTACAAAAGTTATTATCTGTGAACTTAAAAATAAGTTTTGGGAAATTAAAAGCGTGACGATGTCCTTTAATTAGAGGTTTGCAAAAGTAGCAGAAATTCCTTCCAAAATTCACCAGGAAGCAACTTTTTAAAGCGATATCCTAAGTTTATTCTTAAAGTAATGGTTATTTTTAATAAAAATTGCGAATTTTTAGTATCAATGACACTGATTTTAGGCATTCCATTTTGGGTATTTGGTATTTTCCTACAAGATAGATAAGGATTTCAATATCCTCAACATAGCTCGAAACTGTATTTATTTTTTCATTATTGTTCCTTACTGTAAAGTCGAGAAAGCATTCGTTTCCCTGTTTTGCAGACACTGACATTTTTTTTTGTTATAGATAACAACACTACTCTCTTTTGCATATAAGTACATATATATGGTATGTCCTGAAGTGCATGTTTTATAAATCGTTCTGGGAGTTTTGCACTTAAGTTATGATTACATATCATTTAGCGTTTCGCACTTGCATGAACTTTCAACCAGTTTATGTCTGTATTATGGCACATACACTCATTGCATTTAGTATCCTTTGCATTGCTCACCTTAAGTGCCATTTCAAATCAGCTTTTTTTTATATATATATATTCTAAGTTATGTAAAATTTTTGTTGAAGTATATATACCACGAATAGGTATTTATTTTATTTTTTATTCGAAATATTTTTTTTTATTAAAAAAAAAAGAGATCACTGCTTTGCTGATCGAACTGAACGTTGCCACTTTTCACTACTGAATAATGCCAAAGCTACGAAATCGCGGCGCTTTTATATACTTAGGAAGAAAGTACCGCATGCAATAAGCCACCAACATGCAACAGCCACAGCCAACAACGACAAATCGAGCAACAACAATGCCATATTTGTGGTGGTGGTAACAACAACAATTGCAACAAAGAGAGGAAGAAAAAGAGAGGAAGGCAAAATGTGTAGTGGAAGTCAGTTGGTAAAAAAGGCGAAGACACCAGAAGAGAGGACCATTGCAGTAGCAGGCTTGCATAAAAACATGAAGTGCCTATGTGAATAGAAAAACCATAAACAAAATAACAAAGACACAATACAACTGGCAAAATATATCAGCTGGAACACACAAGCGGTACAAAAATAAAAATATTATCGCAAATGCGAAATTATGCCAAAAACGGGTGGAAATTTAATTAGTGTTCATACGTACATATATACATACTTATTCATAAATAAAATACGCTTACATGCCTTTAAACGAGTATGTACATCTACTACTTGTGGTATGTAGTTTTAGTTTTTGGGTGGCTATAAAAGATGTTTTATGTACAGATAAGATCTGCTGTTGCAGCTGTGTTAATTGCTGTTGACATTAAATTTTTCATATGCCAACGCGAACGTAAATTAAAATACCTTCCAATTGTTGGTGATGAAATTCCCATAAACTTGTAATTATTTAAGAGATTTTCGAAATGTAAATTGTATCATCGTGAATTATTGCAGTTGGGTATTTGTAACAGCCAAAAACAGTCAGTGCGTCAACTAAATATAAATGACTACTACAACAGAAACAAGATACTAATAACAATGGTTTACGACATGCATTTTCTCTTATCCAGTAAAACTCTGTTATAAAAAACTTACGAAAATAAAAATTTTCTTTTTAATCAAACCGACTAAGATCCGTTTTCTCAAGTCCACCTTTAAGCCTGGTGTCCAGCTCTCAAGAAAAACGAAAAAAATTAGCTAAAATGGGCTCAAAGAATGGGAAAGAAATTTTCTCTAAATTGCTCGAAGGGGCGGGGGGGTGCACCAATTTCCCCTACCTGGGCCACTGATAAAATGGTATATAATAATCTGTTGTCGGACGCGGATTGTTTGGATTTTTATCGGGTAAAATAAAAAAAAAACACATTTCTTTTAATTTTTTTAAATTTTGATCATCGATAATTTTCACAATTTCAAAATAAGTAGTACTACCTAAAATTAGATTTATTTTTAAATAACCTGATAGCTCATTTATTTCAATCGCCTAAACATTGTCGAAGGTAGGCGACTTTTCTTAAATACGGCCCTGAATTTATATGTGTGTATGTACCAGATTATACGATTTTTTCAACCGGGGCGGCTAAATAGTTCTTCAATATTTATTCGAAATTGATAAATATCCGAAATACTCCTTTTTAAGAAAAACGAAGAAGAGTTGGAGTTTTTGAAATCAAAAGAAGATAAGGCACTGGAAATGCAACATAAAAAGTACCTGCGTGCGGTATATTCTCAATTTTTGGTTCAACGTATAGCTGTGAGTCTTTTTACTCTACAATGAAATTTGTAAAGTCAAAAAACCGTTCACAATTGACTTAGCAACAGTTTCGAATGGTTTTAAACTGACGTAAAAGCAGATTTTGAAAATTTGGCCAAAGGGATCTTTTGAATTTTCTTTAATATCTATCTTAAGTAGATTAGAACAATAATAAAATCAATGTTTTTCATTTCTAATAATAATTATATTTCAAAATAAGTTTTTTGTTTTTGTTGTTGTTTTTGTGGCTCTTTTCGGCCTCGGCCTTGCCCACCCCTGCAATAAGCATTGTCGGCCCCCTCGTCAAAAAATAGGAATGTTATTTGATTTCGTGCGATTGCTAATACCGAATTTGCGAATATTTTAAACAGTTAAGAATGATAATGTTTTCTTCACATTTTTTTTATTTGGTCATAACACTATTTTATAAAAATTATTAAATTTTTTTTTACCATTACTGATATCTCAATGGCGCGTTTTGAGCTAATATTGAAAAAAATTTGCCGTAATGCATCGAGACGAAAGTTATTAACGTTTTTCTCTTGACGCCCAATGTATTTTGTATGGAAAAGGATGAAATGAGTATCGCGATCCCGCTAGACTCGCTGTCAATCGATACTTGTTAAAAAGCTCATGCGAGATAAATATCTACGGCAGAACACATTGGTCAGGCCAGCGTTCAACAAACCACATTCTGCGTAAGAATTGAAGCATGCACCTCATCAACACCTCGCCACCGTACTTAATTAGCTCAGAAATTCTTTATCGGTGTGCCAGCTGGAGTTTCTTGGATGGCGATGATGTCAGCCTTCGCCTACCTGTGCACATCAACCAGCCGGACAGAGGCAACTTCCACATTAAGGTTCTGGACAGTACAGGTTGCTGCCATCAAAACGTAGTCCTTTGTATGTTCGCCATGGTGGTCATTATAAGAAAAGGATATCATTTGAAGAAATTCTAACAATTAGCTCTCTACCGAACTGATTCTCGGTTTCCACCCAAAGCATTTCTCATTGCTAACACCAGAAATCTTGATATAAAATATATAAAATCAAACTTCAAAAAAGTCATAACTCTGCTATTTTTATGTATCTGCACATACATACTTACTTGACCAATATTCAGAAATAAAATGTATGTAAGTAGTTCACCACAACGAGATCGAAACAAAAAGTGCCGTTACCAATAGACGCAATCATTATATTTTATTGGTGGTTAACTTTTTTATAGGAAATCTCAAATTTTAGCCCAATCATCGTTCCAGAAACCAATAATTTAAAGAGCAACAAAAGCGGTCTGTGTACCCACAAAGTATTGGTGCACTACTAACAGGTGTCATTCGCAAGTATTTGCATACAGATATACGTACAAATACATTGTCGCTGCATTTTATTCACTATTGCTTTTCGCTATCTGATTTAAAATGGATCAACAGGTGTTGACGTTGTTTGTGTTACCGCCACTTGTGCTATTGTTGCCACAGTTACTCGTCAGCCACTTGCTATTAAGTATCGACTGAAGGTATTTAATTGTTGTTTGCTTTGTGGTTTCGCTCCGTCTTTCTAGGTGGTTAGACAGTAAAGTGAGCTTGCGAAATTCACACGGTAACCGCCAACAAGCGTACCTACCACCTGAGTGGTTCGCTCCATTTGCGACGCGTGCCTGATTATGTGTAGGTACGCCTTCTCCCCCCTCAGCACTGTATGTATGCCCCTGCATCTGTGCATGTGAAGGCGTATATACCTTGCAGTAAAATTTAGAGACAGTCTGACAAAGCGCTAGTTCCGAGCTACATACATATATCAGAGTTACCTCTGAACTAGTGCAAAACTGCTGCAGAGCGGGACAGTTGAAAATTGCGGCGTAAGTGTACAAATTCTTCGTAGAATACGAAAGTAGCTCAGCGAGAAGTCCTCCGACTCAAACATTATTGGTCGCAAGCTGAATTCGCGGAGGAGGCAGTGGAGATTTTTCAGATTTAGTGAATTTAAATTTTTGCGTGCCGTTTACAATATTTTTTTTTATAATATATGTTACAAAAGTGGAATCTGTAAAAGAAAAGAAAAAACGAAACAAATATCCCTAAATCGAATATTAAAAACGTTTTCTTATAAAAAAAAATGTCCAAATTGGAACTGGTTAAAAACTAGTTGCAAAGTAATGCACTGGGCAACAATTTCCACCGCCAATGACATCGCAACTGGACAGTTGAAAGTATTGCTTTGGTATTGAGCTCGAACTAGTACTATCGCAAAAGATCTAGTTGTACACTAGTTTGGGGCTAGTCAGATTTTCTGCAGATGTGAACATTCAAATACGTGCGTGCTAAATTTTTATATGAAAATATTATTTTTAAATACGAACATTCTTAAACGATAATCAAATATAAAGTATTAATTTTTACTATGCATTATTTCCCTCAGTGTAGTTTTTGAGATAGGCATATATCATATAACAAGCTGGGTCTAACAATATTGTTATACATAGTTTTAAAGGTATATAAATTCTCTTTTCAAAAATTGTTCACATTTAAACATCGGATGAAATGTAGTCAAGGTTGTTTTTAGATAAATAACAAGTAAGAAAGCTTAGGTTCGGGCGGAGCCGAACATTAAGTAGTCGGTAAATACAGTTTCTTCAGCTTTCCGAAAACTACCGGGACATGGTACCCCTGCTTACCATGTAGCGGTAGTTTTACCCCTATTTTAAACATCTTCGATAGAACGTTCAGTTAGACATAATGAGATAGGGCCATTTTCCCAGTCATTAGTTAGCTACTAGAATTTTAACTATTGCTTAACTAATGGATGTACATTAGTTAACTGCAGTTAAACATTACTCAAACTGATACTGTGAAATGAAAAATGGTGGTTTAACATTAGCATAGAAGTTAACTAATGACTGTGAAATTGGCCCATAGTCATATGTAGGCGGTATTACGCCAATGAATTTTGAAAAAAATTCTTTTTAGTATTTAGTGATTTATCGAAGATTTCGTAGTTCTCTAAATTACCGTTATACGGGACGTGGGAATTTTAAAGATTTTCAGCTATTTAGTATGTTGTTGTTTGGGAGAAATTGGTGGAGCGGTAACCAAAAGAAGTACATGTACCAAGTTTCGTTAAGATATCTCAATTTTTACTCGAGCTATCGTGTGCACAGATGGACGGACGGACGGACAGACAGTCATCGCTTAATCGATTTCTTTCTCCATTCTGATCATTTATGAATACATTTGTCTATAGGGCTATTCGCGATTCGGTGCATAATAGCTGACAAATTTATGCAATTGCAGAAATATGCTATGGATTGTGAGCGACCTTAATTAAACTGTCATGGTAAAACTTTTTTAATCAGCTGATAGAAATGTCAACCAGAGTTGCAATGCATAGCATTTTTATGCTAAGGATTTTCGGTATTGTAAATTTGTCAAGCCATGACAAATGCAAATGCGTGTATTTTGTTTGTGTATTGCAAATAATTTGCAATACAAATTTGCAATGCAATGATGCTAGGCCATTTGCACCGGATCGCGAATAGCCCTTATATCTATTTCGATTCGTTTTGCCTGTTGAAACAACCGTCACGTGAACAAAGTTATAATACCCTTGTTCCCAAGTGCGCTCGGGTACAAAAAAATGGAGGGTTCATGAACCATACGGAACCTATTTTCATGTTGTAGTCAACCAAAGCTACATACAACCTACACCAGGTTTTGTTTCGGGTGTATTTCATGACTTTTTTCTGTAGCACCGTGAATTTGTTGTTTTTGAGAGAAGTACCCGCTGTTTTATGTTTTGAAAAGTTGTGTTTAATGAGACCAAAGGAAAGATATATGTCTTGATTAGTTCAGATTGGTAAAGTGGTAACTAAGAAGTAAATATTTTTTTCGAACAGTGAATAACAAAAAAAAAACGATTAAGATTCTGATACACATATACTAATCATATATCAGTAGTTCTGAACCTTTTTCCCGCGTACCGTCTATGAACAAAGTTGACCAAACGAGTACCACTAAACTGAACTATTTAGTATATACAGTATTGGACATATCTATAGCACCCCGCTTTCAAAGCGATATTGTCTGCCACTTATGTTTAATTATTTGTTTTTAGGAATTTTCAATTAAAATACAGTTCATTCTCTAACAAAACCCATATAAACCAATGTTTTAAACTTTTTAAAAGACCGCAAAAAAGTGCAACAAACTTTCCCTTAAATTTCAAACTTTTTTCTCAGAAGCTCTAGAATTTTTTTGAGTACACAGTTTTATAGCGCATTCAATTTTGTCCAATAATGTGGAAGTTTCAAGTCGCTAATGATTACCGTTGATTTTTTAGAATTTTTTTTGTCTCATTTGCTTCCATATAACGACTAAACACAATTTATTTTTATATGGCAGAAACCCGCAACATCCTCGGCGAAAAAAATTCTAAAAAATCAACGGTAATTTTTAGCCACTTGAAACTTGCACATTATTAGACTAAAATTGAATGGGCTATAAAACTGTGTATTCAAAAAAATTCTACCGCTTCTGAGAAAAAAGTTTGAAATTTGGGTGAAAATTTGTTGCACTTTTTTGCGGTCTTTTAAAAAGTTTTAAACTTGAGTTTATGTGAGTTTTGTGAGAGAATTAACTGTATTTTAATTGAAAATTCTTAAAAATAAATAAATAAACATGAGTGGCAAACAATATCACTTTGAAATGGGGGTGCTATTGTTTTGGCCAATACTGTATATAAGATGGCGGCTGCCGCAGGCTAGTGGTTAGATGCGCGTACTTTTACTCAATGGGGCCCAGGTGAAATATAAAGTGCAATATACTATGACATCCAGACGGTGCTTTTAGCAATACCGTCTCCGATTACCAAATCTAAGCTAAGAAATGCAAAATGGTACTGTGCTCAGTGTCTCAGTCAACTACTGTCTCTCTTGTCTGGGTTTCTGGTCGCAGGAATATAGAAGGCAATGAGAAATTCGATGAATGGGCGAAGGCAGGAGCCGATGTGGACGAATCAGAAGAGGTGGCACACTGGTCGTCTTGGAATAGACCACAGAGATTTGCGTCAACTATCAGGACAGAGATGGTCAGATATACAGACCTGTAACTCATCTAGAAAACTATGGCCTAACTACAAGAGGACGAAGACCTTGGACGTTGTTAGCAAATTAAAGCCAGAGGTATTGAGAATCGTAGCAACCATTACGGGAAACTGGCCCCTAGGCAAATATTCTGCATAAATAGCACTTCTCCATAATAGGATTTGTCGCAGCTGTCCGATAGAAGATACCCTTAAAGTGTCCAGAATTTACTTTATGAATGCCCAAGACTTTTGCATATTAGACATAAAATATTATGTAAACACCTAGTGCACAGCTAACGGATATATCAGGAGCTCAAGTAGAATTTGATTTTTCAAACAGGTGGCAACCCTTTTATATGTAGTTAAGAAATACCGTTTCGATTGATACCAGTATTGTTATAACTCATTTAAATTAATAGAATTTAATATTTAAACTGGTGGCAACCCTTGTAAAGCACCTTAATAATATTCTAAATGTTCAAACTAAAGGTTCCTTAACAATCTCTGGTTTGACTCTAATATTTTAAATTGTCATATAACTTCCGAAAAATTACATTCAATTCGCTTTTTAAAACAGGTGACAAGACTTTTCAAAATATTTTCAGACTACAACCTTTGTGTATGTGATTGTATTCTTGTGTACTAAAATATTGCCGATGTAACGGCTTCTAATGATTGAAGTTTAAATACCAAATTTTTTTAATAAATTTTTTTTTTTAAAATAATTGAAATGCATAAAATGTATATTACATATTTATGTGAAACCAACCTGGTTTTCGCATCGCCTTTGCATTTCTAAAGTCCGCAATTTATGACGCGGCATACCGTTGCATAATAGAATGGAATGGAAAATTTAAGTTGTGCCGTCATTAACATTATACATAGATGCATTTATACTCGCTGCGAAAGTTGCGTTCAAAATCAAATTTTATTATGATTAATTAGCACATGAAAAGACCAATGCAATCAGCAGAAAATTCGATTGCTTACAGTTGCACGAGAATGCTGTGTATTCAAAAACTAATTGCATACTGCTCTACAGCGCCAACGCTGAAAATGTAGCAGCATAATATAATTTGCTTGCAACATAAATGCATTCATTTGCTATTTGACTTCTGCTTCTTATTTGGCGCTGTAACGGCCTAAGCTATTTTGGCCGAGTTCAACAAAGCACGGCAGTCGTTTTTCTTCTATGCCAACTGACGCGAATTGGAAATACTGAAGCCAAGTCCTTATACACTTGGTCTTTCCATCTTCCTCTGCTACCACCAGTGGTTTCCAGGTTGACTCAAGGCGTATTTAACAAGGTGGTGTTGACCGTATATAAGTAAAAAATTACACTAACAAATTATACGCTGATGTCCATACTGTCATTGGTATGAGTTACAACAAACACATCATTTTGACGTAATGGCCTCCACGGCGAAAAACTCAGCTGTCGCCCCAACACCACCTTGTTTAATACACCTTGGGTTGACTACTCTCACAGCTGCGGCGTCGACGTCCATTCTTAGGATATGGCCAAAGCAGCGGAGCAGCTGTCCATGTCGTGGTAAAGCTCATACTGCTCATCATTCCATCGATAAAGGCCCCATAAATCTTCTGCAAATCTTGCTCTCGAATACTCCAAGAGCCGGGCGTTTTTCCTGTCGGCCAGCATTTCAAGCTCTTCGCACTCACGTATTTCGGCCTATCTGTTCACATTGCGGCAAATATGTCGCGCTGCCCTCTCCAATTCTCTATAGCGGTCCCACATAACTCACGTTGCGCCGGATTGCAGCGTGGTCCTGTAGGACCTGCACCTTCTTGACACTCCCCATCGCACTTGTTGTTTTCGGGCTCGCTGAAATACGTCTACTTCTTCGGCGGCAGTACGTCATGAGCGGGAAGTGTGGTTTCACTGCTCGCATATGTCGGTTTGTTGAAGAGTGTTCTCTAAGAGCAGGTGCAAGAGTCGAGTAGCGAATGCATTGGCCGTCTGTTGTGACTACAGCTGAGCCTTCCTTGCATTTGGGTGAATATTTTCTGCTGCACAGAGGCGTGTGCCTCCATACCCACAATTTTTCTAAAAATTCAGAAATTGGAAATATTGATTTATGTGCCGCTGATTAGGCCAAGTGCTAAACTTTTATAAAAGAAATATGAACATTAAATAAACGAAAGGAAAAATATCCAAAACTAGTCAAAATATCACTTAATCAGCTGACCACATGTGCAGCTTGATGGGTCTTTTTATGCCTGATCCTGCTACTGAATAATAACCGGCGAAGTCGATCTGCCTCAGTCCATTATCGAACGTTTCGTCGTGGGCGCAAATCAGCATGAAGTTGAAAAATCTTGCTTTAATGCGGATTGTGGCTGGACAGTACTCGGCGACGGAGTCTCTCTTCCACAATATCCAACACCGAATTTGCGCTCCTTTACATGGCAGCTGTAGTAGGCATTGGAAGGCCCCAGGCATTTCTTGCCTTGCCCCGTCCAAATTTCATATAACGAGCCTTGTTTTACTCGACAAGACCTACTGAAAAATAATCGGCCTTATTATGGTTGTCGACGTCGATGTCATTTTTAAATCAAAAAATACTCCTCGTAAGTCCATCTCCAGCTACACTGACCACAGTATTTTTGAGAGGAAAGGTATTCCTCTAGAAAAAATTAAATCGGCATCGACTACCATTATAGGACCGAATATCTTTTTCCAGGTAATTTAGCTGTCGAACCGTGTAACTAAACGCTTTGTAAACAAAATAAATAATATCATCCGTTGGCAAATAAACTACCCATATTATTATTTTTTCATATTGACTTTAGTCATAAAATTATCTGGCATAATTGCACCCAACTTTGAGCTACATATGTATATACGCGACAAAAGAAGCTCTTTTGATTTTAGATTTTATTTGTGTTTCTTATGACTCACTGTGGCATGCGGCCAGCAAATAATTCTATTCAAGAAATATCGACGCAGTTGGCTTATTGTTGCCGTTATCGTTGAAGTTATTTGTACATTGAAGAATTCTTAATTTTATTTCTGCCATAGAGATATTAATATATGAATGTATGTATGTGTCTCGCTTTGTGCTGCACGAAGTGAATTAGTTTAATGGCAATTATTTTATATTTCTCATTATTTTTTTAAGGTCATTTTTCGCAGGGTTACATACATATTATGTAGTAATGCTGTATAGTCTCAAAATTTTAAAAATCTAAGATATCGCAAGGAAATTTCGAAAACCTGGCGACTTTTTGCATGGTGATCAATTATGTTTGAATATTGTAAGGTTAGTCGCAGAGAATGTTAAACTTGATTTGCGGGCATCAGGCGCTATGTAATCGCCGCCATCTAGAAAACAAGCGCCGTCAGCGCTCTTTTCAACACAGAGAGATAGCTATTGTAGGCACTCAACAAAACTGTACTTTTAAAATACTTCAAATTCCAATAGGATTTTGGCCCACTTCATCCCTTTGACTTTTTAGAGTGGATCAACATATCCCCTTCTTTATCAAAAATAAAATTTTTAAACATGCACTTTGATTTTTTAAATGCCTTCAACCATAATTCTTGTCTTAGAAGACCTACATATATTAGAATTTAGCAGATTTTTTTACTAGTTTTTTTTATTAGTTTACCACTAAAAACTATCTTCGCCTTCTTATCTTAGAACGCTTCAATAGTCCAGCTGTCATAAGTCTATTAAGTCCGTTTTTCACGCTATATACTGTAGCGCCTTGTTTAATTCGATCCATCACGCGTGAGCGTGAGCAGTATTGAGAAAAAAATCACGTAACTTCCGTGATCGTGCGTGACATGAAATTTTATTCCAAAATTTAATTTTTGGTGCAGAAATGTTCCTAGATGCCTTTCTGCATCAAAATTCATAACATAAAAGGAATGAGATTATCTCCAACAGCTAATAAATAAAGTAACTTTTAGTAAAAGCCTGCATAAAAAATAATCGCATATGACTGGCATGCTACATATTTGTACTAGAGCTAAAAATTTTTGCACAGTATCATATTACAATAACACCTATCCAAAATTAATAAAATAATCGATGGATAAACATTTTAAATTTTGAGGGTCCCACTTGCGAAATTTTTACTCAGTAAGGTACCTCAGGCCCAACCAGTGTGACCAGGTTGGCCTTTTTGAGGCTAGATTTAGCATTTAGTTTTAAGCCATAGCCTCCGAATTTGCGGACTGACTTCGTGGCTTTTTTCTGGCCTTTTTTACTTGAAATATTTATAGTGAAATTCGGAGCGGAACTTACAAAAATAATTACATTTTAGAAACACTTAATATTTCAAAAACTACTGTTTACTGTTCAAATATTACAATAACAGAGCAAAGTACCATATCCGTACCTTGAGAATATTCTTTCTTAGCTTTTTCTAAGGTTTTAAATAAATAGTACTACGAAATTCGCCTTATTCTGTATCTTTGAAACGTATTACCTTTCTTTGTAGGCATATTATGAGTGCAGTCTGATGTAGAAAACAATCATATTTCTAACCGAATTTTTTTTTCGTTTCCTAAACTGAACTCCATTTTGCATACCTTGAGGTAATGTAGCCGTTATTTACTTGAAAGATGTTATTTTGTATTCTGATGGGAATGATTTAATTTTAATTTATTTAAAAAAATCAGTTTCGCGAAACTTATCGAGTTGGCGAAAACTTTTTAAGGATTGAATTTTTAACTTAATTTTTTTACAGGGTAGAACTTTTTCTAACCTTTTTGCAAAACCAATTTAGCCTCGCTTTTTGTAATCATCTGGTCACACTGGTCCCAACGACATCTTTAGCAAAAACAAAAAACCAAAGGCCCAAGCTGTGTTTGTTTACGTTGCATAATCGTGAACCTGTCACATATGAGCGCACATAAATATACATACGTATGTATGCATTAATCATTGTGTTAGCGCATTGTAAAAATTAGGAAATTACACAAACATAAAAAAATACTAAATGAGGTGATTAAATGCTGGCGGCTATCTTACCGGGTAACCTAGTTTCGGCGAAAATTTTGCGAATAAACTGCTGCACCAAACTGTTGTATCCTTTTTCAAATTGTTTGCAGTTAACATAAACGGGCAAATGTATGTTTGTAATATAAGACAACAACAACGGAATCATTATTGTGCGGTGGCATGTATGTACATACATATGTATTTAAATATCCACAAATGCATGTGCAAATGTACATAGCTACGTGGTTGATCGCTGAACCTCTGTTGGTTGATTAGTCGGTTCCTTGAGTTGTTTGGTTGTTCGTTGGATGTCAGCGTTTTTGCGGTGCTCAGGCAACTGCTGACAGTTGACAAGCAACCGCTGTCATGTTAAAGTTGCAATCAGTAGCAAACTCTTGCAACACAGCTAAAACAACTGGATGATCACAACAATACAAACCGCAACTATCAACAAAATATGTACTGTACCACACGCTGGCTAGGGATGCAAATTCATACAAATGAAAGGTTCGAATCAAGCAAAGTGAAACATAAAATGCCGACTTTTTATTCATATACAGACTGCCCCAGCATCAGCATTTTCTCATAGCATGTAAATATGTGTCTATATACATTAAACTGGCCCAAAAATACATAGGAAAATCTACTTTTTTTTATTTTTCCTGCTGCCATCCCCCAGAACTGAGGAATATCAGAAATAAGGGACACGTATTTTTTATTTTGAAATCGGTTAAGATTTACCTGTGCCGCCGGGGCTTTGAAGTTTCCCATGTAATTTACATGGGGATAATAAAAATACATTTTCGTAGAATTGCTATAAAATCGTTAAAAGTAAATACTTTTGTATCCAATAAGACTATTTCGCTTCAAAAAATAACACTATGATACTTATTTACTTAAAAACTTTACTAACTACGTTTTAGTAACAGATAGTATTGTCTGTTATATACAAAAATTAGTTATTTTATGTTTTCATGTGTTTATTTTTTTTTATTCTACTCGATTATTTCTGTGGGTATTTGGTAAAAAATTTTCAAAATTGGGTTGCCAGATATTTGAAAACGTAAAATTATTTAAAGACTCAATAAAATAATTAAGTTTCTTCACCAAAACTAAAAGCGTTTCAAGGGATTTAAAAACAATTTTGTACGGGGTTGCTACCTTTCTAAAAAATACAACAACGGTTATTAAAACTTTAAGCTTATTTTATACCAAAATATTAAAATCAAACTATCAATATCAAAGTATCGATGTTTTAGTATGAATGGATAAGGGCTTGAAGGAAGCTCCTGGCATCCGGTGAGCAAATATCTCTTCTTAGGCACAAATGTCAGTTACGAAATTTTGCAGAACCACGATACGTGGTCTCACGCGTTGCTTTTTTACGGGTCTATTCTGCACGTTACCGAAGATTTTGTAACCGGCAAATGTTATTTAAAAAATGTTACCATTTCTTGTCACCGCGATTCTAGGTACGTTGGTAATGCAGTTAAAATATTCAGCAATTCAGCTATGAAGAATTGTGCAGGTTCTGTCATTGCATATTTCACGGGCAAATTTACCAGTTACAGGAGTACACAGAATGCGAAAAGGGTTTAAAAATTGACAGGAACTTTATTTACCGGCTACAAGCTTTTTATTACCAGCGCAGAATAGACATGTTAGTGTCACTCCCTTCTCTCGCAAGAAAAAAAAAACGCTAAAGCATTTTTCTTGCATATATTGCAATCAACGAAAATCCAGAAACAGGTACAATAAAAAATAAGTCAATTATTTCAATAAATTTAGCCTTAAAACATTTATTTAGGCGAAAGGTACCAAAATTACAAATTTTTCCATAATCACCCGAAAAAAATCATAATTCGTTTTTTTTAATAACTTTGAGAATTTTTAAAATAGTAGGTTCATGTTAGAGGAAATGAAAGGGGGCATCATATATAACATATCTGTGAAGTTTCAGGAGTGTGCCACTGAACTAAAAAAAACAAGTAAGAAAGGCTAAGTTCGGGCGGAGCCGAACATTAAATACCCGGCGCAAGTATTAAATATATGTTTTTTCACCCTTCCGAAACCTTCCGCTAGATGGTAAGCCGAGTTGTAACAATTTTGAGTAAATTAGCGTCCTTCAATTTCGAAATATTGAAGTTTCAAGCATTTCTTAAATTTACCGTTATATGAGAATCGGCCGTTATATTAGTCCGATTTCAACAATTTTCAACGTTTTGCTTACACGTGGCAAGTACAATAACCATACCGAGTTTGGTACAAATTGGTAGAACGGTTACCGATATACTTATATGTGATCATAAGTGGGCGGTGCCACGCCCATTTTCCAAAATTTTACCATAAACGTATTTCTTGGTAAAGAATTGTTGCAAGCATCAATTTTGAATAAATTAGCTTCAATATTTACTGATTTATCGAAGATTTTGTATTTCTCTAAATTACCGTTATATGGGATGTGGGCGTGGTTATTGTCCGATTTTAAAAAGTTTCGGCGGTTTTTTATGCTGTGCCAAGGCCAACAACTGTGCCAAGTTTGGAAGAAATTGGTGCAGCGGTTACCAAGATATACACATGTAACCATAAGTGGGCGTGGCTACGCCCATTTTCCAAAAATTTATAATATTCTTATTTTTCGTCTAAAAATTATTGTAAATATCAATTTTGAGTGAATTATCTTCAGTAGTTACTAAAATATCGCAGTTTTCGTATTTCTGGAAATTACCGTTATATGGGAAGTGGGCGTGGTTAAAGTCCGATTTCGCCCATTTTCAATACCAACCTACCTTGGATTAAGGGAAACCTACATACCAAATTTCGTTGAGATATCTCAATTTTTGCTCGAGTTATCGTACACACGGACAGACGGACAGACGGACAGACGGACAGACGGACGGACAGACAGACATGGCTTAATCGATTTCTTTTTTCATCCTGATCATTTATGTATACATTTGTCTATATCTATCTCGATTCGTTTTGGCTGTTACAAACAACCGTTATGTGAACAAAATTAATATACCCTTGTGCACAAGTGCGCTCGGGTATAAAAATGCAGCATGCAGAAAATGGCGACAGGTAAATAAGTTCAATTGGCACTATTTCGCATACTGGTACGAAATAAAGTCAATTGACATTATAACCTTTTCAAAAGCGAAATAAAGTAAAAAAATAAAAATTGGCAAATAAAGCATTCGAATGGAAATAGCGTCATGAATGCTTAAAGTATGTCGATTCAAAGAAAACAATGTTGTTCTTACATCGTACGTGAGATATGAATGTTGTTACAATAAACATAGCCCCGTAAGTGTGGTTTCCATAGATTAAAGAAGTTATTGTCAAATCTTCAGTGCTATTAATCAACACGGAATCATGAACCAACACCAATTGAATTTATTAAAAAAAAATTAATGAAGAAATTATCAAGAACTGGCAAAACACATTTCGTTTCCAAAACTAAAGCGAACACTATTTAAATGAAAAAACAGTTGAAATAATTGTATTTACATAAATTAGCATATTTTGAACGAATTCGGAATGTCTAAAGTGAAAAAGAAGCCAACCTTTCTTTAAGGAAACAATTATAGAAAAGAAATTTTCTTACATTGTATTCATGTCGCCGCCAACGATTTGTGACATCATTTAACAGCAGCTAAGTATAACGACGATATTTATTAGATGGCACATTCAAATCAGTGCCAAACTCCGGGTATAAAAAAATATTTGGATTATTTATAATCGAGATCATGTAAGTTGATTGACTGGTTTTCACGCACGCGAAGCTATGCAAATTTAATGTTTGAAAGGGCAATAATGTCAATGGATTTAATTTCGCTTTTGAAAATGTAATCATGTCAATTGACTTTATTTCGCACCAGTATGCGTCAATTGAGCTTATTTCTGTCGATCTGGTTACCTGTCACCGCAGGAAATCTGTCGAAATTACTTTGTAATTTTTCAAATTGAACTATTTTTTTTCATTTTAAAAGTAAAAGTTACTTCAAAATTTTACCATTAAACGGTGAAAATGTTCTTGCCAAAACGAACCAATCGAGAGTAATGAAACTAATGTGCACCCAAATGAAAATAATTACATTAGATGGCTATGATTTGCGAAACAAAAATTCCTAATTTACAATTTTTAATGGCACAATCGAAATTCGTTCTAAAATTGTTACATATGTATGTTTATATTTTTTAAGTTTTCATTTAAATAAATACAATTTCGCGATGGAATCTTGTTCTTTATGCAAAACTGAAGATAATGCATTTTTTAAGATAAGTGAGCCACCAATTTCGACGAAAAACACGTTCTTGTCGAAAAATGTAACAACTCGTGAGATTTGCTCATGTAAATAAAAGTATGTATATAAATACCGCAAATGTTGCATTAGCCACACAATTTTTAAACATAGTTTATCAACACTTACGGCAGTTATGAGGCCAACTGTGTATAGGTACGCTGGGGCACGTTGTTGCTGTCACTGCCAATGTGAATTGCATAAAATTAAAAATGTCCATGTTCACTATGTACATGTGTAGACATTGTACATATGTATGAAGAAAGCATGAGTATGAAAAATGCTTGTGAAAGATTTATTTTGCACACTTGAAAAGCGAATGCGGAATCTGTGCGCTTAAACGAGAACAATGAACTTAACTCCAAAAATGCGTTAACAAACCCGTAACACTGGCATCGTTATTCGCACGATAAGTGAAAAACACACACACACACTTTGGGTGTACGTTTGGCTATGCCATCAACCGGCACTTTTCGCACGACATAAAATGCAAATCTAGCAAAAAAAAACAACATTGCAACTTTCGTTTTCTGCTACTTTTGCTACAAAATTACAATCATATTTTATATCGGTATGTATGTGTGTACGTTGCGTGTATCGCTTACAGTTTCGCATTAAAAAAAGTTGCCACATTAACACCGTTAGTAAGTTACGCGTCACATGTTATTTCGCTAATTGCATTGCAATTTTAATTAATCACATTGCAATAGTGACATTACGTAAGTAACGCTTTTATGCAGTTAACGGGAAATAGACCAATCAGCTGGCGTAAATAGAGCTTTTGCACAGCTGTCGCCTGTTCCTGTAATAAACGGAATAAAAAAATTTAAAAATATTTTTAATCATAGCCCAAACACAAAGAAGACGACGAGCTACGGACCACAACTGTCAAATTATTTTTCCACGTATTATATGTCGATAATTATTTTGGCGACGACAGGGCTACGCGCCGACTGTGGTTGTGGTCAGATTAGATCTATCTCTATCTTTCCAGCGACAGATAAGGATCTTCCTCTTCTTTTATGTTAAACTCATACAAATTTATGGTGTCGCGTTTAAAAAATTCATGTCGCCATGTACAAAGTGTTTAGATAATGACAAGTAATTTTTAGCAAAAAAAACGACTTCAATTCTCACCTAAAAAAATATATAAATATATATATAAATATTTCATGATCCAATGATCGGATCTAAACCAGATTAGTAGGGGCCACCTCTGAGACACTACCTTTCCGATGCAAAAGTTATACGGTAACATACAAAAAAAAAACAGCGCCTGGGCCACACTGGAGAAGTTAAACTTACATATCTATTTTTTCTTCTATCTTTCTATCTTTCTATCTTTTGCTTGAGATTATAGTTTTTGTCTTTTTTCTATCTAGAACGAACAGGGGTTATAATTACATTTATTATTCTGTTTTCCTTCATCTTCACTTCTATCTTTATACTCTATCGATGGTAACATCCAACAAAATGTCGATAACAAAATAGACAAAAAATATCGATCACAAAATCGTTGACAAATTCCATAAAAATTTCTATAGCAAAGTCGATAATAATATTGGTAGAAATACCGATTAGAAAAACGATAAAAATATTGTTAACAAAATCGATAAATAATCGATAAAAAATCGATATAAATATCGGTAACGAAATAGGTCAATGCATCGAATAAAATTGTTAAAAAACGCTAAATAATGGATATATAATCGATAACAAAATCGATGAAATATCGATAACAAAATCGATGACAAATTCGATAAAATGATTAATTGCGAAATTGGTCGCAAAATCAATTAGAAAATCGATAAGAATATCGATAAATAATCGAAAACAAAATCGGTAAATAATCGATAAAAAATCGATAACAATATCCATAACAATTTCGATAAAAACATCGATAACCAGTAAAAATATCGATAACAAAATCGCTAAAAATATCGATTTCAAAATCGATAAAAATATCGATTATTATGACGATAAGTTGAGAAAATATCGATAGCAAAACCGATAACTATATCGATAAAAATAACAAACCAATATAATTATCGATTATTATATCGACCGATAAGAACATGGATTATTATATCGATGTCCCGAGAATCCCGAAAATCTCTAAAGTCCCAAAATAGTTCAGAGATTGAGTCGCTGTGCCTCTATCTATAGCATTTTCAGTTGAAATGAAACCATTTTCAAATTAAGTGAATCCTCAGGTTAAGCGAAACTATTTTCAAATTAAATGCAACCTTTTTCAGATTCAATAAAACTTTATTCAAATTAAATGAAACTTTTTTCAAATCAATTGAAATATTCTTAAATGGAAGTTTCATTTAATTTGAATAAAGTTTCATTGAATCTGAAAAAGGTTTCAATTAATTTGAAAAAGGCTTCACTTTATCTGAAAAAGGTTTCATTTAATTTGAAAATAGTTTCGCTTGACCTGAAAAAGGTTTCATTTAATTTGAAAAAAGTTTCATTTAAACTGAAAATGCTATATATGCTTTTCTCTATAATTACCTTTATTTTAATCTTTTTTCCTCTATCTTCACCTTTACTTTTATCGGTATCCTCATCCTCATCTTTTCCTTACATTTATCTTTGTTTTTTCTTTTATGTTTATCATTTTCTTCATCTACATATTCCCTTTACCTTTGACCTTATACATATAAGTATGGTGCCTTCATTTTTGCCTTTATCTTTACGCATCTTTGTTTTTGTTTTTTTTTTTTACCTTTGCCTTTATCCTNCTTTTCTCTATAATTACCTTTATTTTAATCTTTTTTCCTCTATCTTCACCTTTACTTTTATCGGTATCCTCATCCTCATCTTTTCCTTACATTTATCTTTGTTTTTTCTTTTATGTTTATCATTTTCTTCATCTACATATTCCCTTTACCTTTGACCTTATACATATAAGTATGGTGCCTTCATTTTTGCCTTTATCTTTACGCATCTTTGTTTTTGTTTTTTTTTTTTACCTTTGCCTTTATCCTTTTCTTTATCTATGTACGTACTCACCTTTACTTTCAAGTTTTTTAAATTAATGGGCATAGACTCAAGTAGCGCTTGTTTCAGCCCCAAACATTTCCGTTGCACAATTTCCGTTTCCCTATTTCCGTTGCACCATTTCCGTTGCGCCATTGCCGTGTGCCAATTTACTCCAAACAAACTAACCGCCGCTAAAGAAATTTAACTTCAAAAAAAATAAAAATTTTCCGACGAACTGATAACCTCCTCCTTTTTTGGAAGTCGGTTAAAAATAACAAATTGGAAGCTGTGGCCCGTAGCTCGTCGTTTTCAATGTGTTCAGCACTTTAATATGGTAACAGTGTTATTCATGCGTATCCAGAGCCATGTTCTTACTTTCATACACTGGTTAAGAATAAAATTGTCGAAAACTTGATTAAACATAAATGAGAAATTCCTAAAATATATCAAATTTGTATAGTAATACAATAATATTTAACTACATATACTTAACCGCAAAAGTCAGTATACACAATTTCTTTTTTAAATATTTACAATATTTTATAAGCTAAAAATGTTGGTTCTTTTTTATAAATATGTTGCCCATGCTGAGAACTAAATCATGTAAACCAAGGTTTCAAGCTTTATGCAAACTTAAGTAAAATTCAACGAATTTTCATTAAAATTTTCAACTTTGGTTTGCCAATTTTTTCCCTGGCCAATCTATGGGCTTTATGCCTTCAATTGGTATCTATGTAATTTGTTCATCCCAGCTGGTAAATAATGACTCGGCGATATGCCCATAAAACGATGTGTATATATTTTATTTATTATATTTTTTCTTGCAGGGGCATATGCTATACACTTACAAACATCCAGTCAACTCACCAGGTAGTTTTCTCGTTCACAGCCACTTTCGATTATTTCACCTAGTGTCTGCCCTGTCTGTCTCGCTGTCTGGCTTTGCAGGTGTAAGTGCTTTAATGCGTCGCAACAACTCGCCAACGGCAACTAATTTTGCATTTCAATTGTTCGATGTCTTGCAACTTCCTTGCTGTCCAAACCGTTAAGTAGATAAAACGCTACTTTGAGCAGAGCTGCTCGATCTATCAGCTTATTCGCCACAAGTCGACATATCTGCTTACAATGTCTGTCTGTGTTTTACCCGTACGTGAAACAATGTTGTTCGCAATATGGACAGATGGTCAACACTCGAGCAAGCATCTCGACATGAGTCTCTACAGGCTTCTGGAATAGTCAACTTAAATAGTTGGTATATTGGATGATTGTTCCCATGTATCTATTGAGCACCACTTGTAGAAACAACAACAAACAAGGTGTAGTTGTCATTTAAAAAACAATTCGCCGCTCTCAAATGTCTATATACATACATACTATATGTTTTTAGCTGATAGCGTTTTTAATGTTTGTATGTACTTATGTTTACCTATGGCTACAAAGATGATTGGACTAACGAGCGCTGATGCTAAGCATGTGAGAAAATGTTTGTTTGATTTTTTCTAGTCTAAAGATCAATTGAGTTCATCTCTACAAAGACATAAATGTTGCATAGAAATATAAAAATTTTAGTGCGAAGATGCAGGCTATATATCGGCAAAATTCGCATTTTTCTTCGCGATGCAGCATGCCTGGACTTTCCACGCGTAGACGCGAGCGTAAGAAACAATCACGAAATCGTCGTTAATTTGCATGGGTTTGATGTTTTGCTTTATCCAGGAAATATTCCTACCATTTTATATTTAAATTATGTATGTATACGTGTGAATTATTTCACATATAACCAGATAATGAATCTATACCAGAGGTACCTAAACTTTATTTTCCCGTAGACTCCTTACAGGTTTCTTACATATTTCAAAGGTTCATCAAAAAATGTGAAGGTAAATCTAACGATGGAAATTTATGGAGTTTCAAACCTAAATTCGGAGTGGTAAAAATAAAAACAGTATGTTTTCTTGTGTTTTATTTATTAAAATATTGTTTTACACACTTGCAGGTTTTTAAAAGTAACAGCCGCTGGTCTTCTTAAAACAAAGCTCGTAAAAGGCAAAGTATCCCCTGTCATCAAACATTCGCGCCTTGGCACCCACCACAGTTATAATTTCGAACTAGCATAACCACTGTTACTAATATTAGTATCGAGATCTAACGAAGAGTAAATTGTGATAGATAGTGCAGAGAATTAAAAGACTAATTTAGTTGAACAGCCCTCTTGCTTTTTTAACCAACAAAAGATGAAATCAAAATTGATTGCTTTGGATTGAGTTTTTGTGAGGAGTAAGGCGGAAGCTTTATTTCTCAGTGCGGAATTTATGCGAACTCTTTCTTAAAATACACTACTAAAACAAAAATTAAGGGAGGTTTTAAAACTAGGGAATTAAAGTTAAATAAAGATACTAAATGATAAAATTTATTTTAATCCTGTGGACCACAAAAAAGCAACAAATTTGCACAATTATTTTTTCGCACAATCTGTCAGGATAACATTACAGCCTTAAAAGCTTATTTTAAGGACCATTTTTTACCGAAATTCTGACTATCAAAAATCACCGAATAATTTGTTATTTGTTTTGCTTCCTTAATTTTTTGGTCTAGTGTATTATCTGCCTACATTAATAGATAACGCCAAGCAACCAATTTGGTTCTTTACTATCGAAACCCGATAAATTTTCTTGGACCCCCATTTACAACTCGTACACCCCCATATTTTATTCACGCCAACATAGACCCCCGTCGAGTCTCCCGTGAACCTCTAGGGGTCCACCTGGACTACTTTGGGAATTACTGATCTATACTATAATTAAGAATGGGCAAAAGATGCGTCTTTACATTTCTTTAATAGAATGGCGGAAGGTGATGCAGGGAATATAGCAGAATACATTTGGAGCATTATATTTATTTATAGAGTTAACGAAATTTATTCAGTTATCGTAACGCAGCGAGGTCTTTGAACTTATCGTGTTATCGTTATTTTTTAATTTATTGAAATTGTTCGATCTAGCGAATCGTAGTTTTTGGAATTTTCAAAATATATCGAATCATCGAAATTTCAAGGTTATATAAGTTTATCGACTTATCACTGCTTATCAAATTATATCGTGTTACCAGAGTGTGACAAGGTATCGAAACTTTTTCGACGAAACTTATAGAAGTATCCAAAGTCGATCGAGTTATGGATTTATATCGAGAAATATAGATTTTTATCGAAATTTGTTGAATTATCGGATTTTATTGTTACTGAATCATTGAATTATCGATATGCTTCAAATTATGGAAATTTATTGACAAACTGGAATGTATCGGGTCATTTCCGAGTCCTGCGAAAGTCACACAAAGACCTTCAAAAATTAAAAAAAATTGTAAAAAATCAAACGCAGTAACCAAAAATATAAATGTACCACATTGCAGAGGAATAAATTATCTAAACAATGACAGCATAAAGTATTACGCTGTGACGTATCACTTTCGCGTAATCTATTGGTAAATGCAAAAACTATTTTTTTATGAAATAGTATGAGCAGGAAATAATGTTACTCATACGCAAAAGGGATTAGTCGTAGCGTAGTAATTTTTAGAGAATTTCTCCCTCTACAATGTGGTATCTCTTATCATGTTGTGTAATGCCTTTGATTTGACACAGTATTAGTTGAATTGGACAAAATTTGTTAGTTTTTCATTAATTAAAAGATTTGAAATACATATATCATTATCGGACCAAGCTTAACAGTTGCGGAATCTAGTACCATGCCACATTTGTTTGATTGCAAGTTGCATCTGTTACTTTTCCATATTGTTTACTTACAGGCGCCACTACTTTTCATTTGGAGAATTATGGCGATGAAAATTTTGCATAGCGATTGTCAGAATGCAGTACATGTTTTATGGAAATCAACATGTCATATAATAAATTTTATACAATTTCTTTTTTGATTTTAAATTCCAAAAGCATTTAGAAAAACACAAACTGGTACTTTTTACCCGGCCCATTTTCCGCAAAGTTATGAGTATTTAAAAAATATGACTTTTTTCTGAAATCTAGAGAATGTCTAGAAAAAAATTTTTAAAAAGCAGGGAAGCCCCTCTGGATTTTTAGTATAACATAAAAAATTATGAGAAATATCAAAAAATGGTGTCCTAAATAGGCTGGAATGCCCCATATGAGGGATTTTTTCAAGATATAATTTAGGTAAATAAAAATATGGAAATGTTAGTAATTTTAAGAAATAAGGTGTATTTTATTCTGTAATTTTTCCCATGTATTTTGTTTGTGTAAAATTATTGTATTATCGGTTGACCGCTTACTTAATTATCGTGGTGGAAGCTTGATAATTTTTCTGGTAGGGGGTAAACTGCAATCAGCTGTTCGAAATGTATTCAATTTTAAATTCGCTCGCTGCCGAAAGGCATAACGTATATGAGTAAGTTAAATTCATTAAATTTACTGTTGCAATGTATTTATTTTTTATAGGAAAAAAACTGCGAATGAGCTGTTGACAAACGTAGTTTACCAGACTAACAAAATAAATCAAAAAAGGACGGTTACAGTTGATAGAATCACCGAATACCAACTAGCAGTTTACCAAAACCTTATATTTGAACCGTTATCAGTAATTTTACTTGCGCCATGTTTCGGTTCGTTCTAGTATTCAAATGCACTCTTGCCAACTTTCAGCTTGAGTGTGTAACGTTGCCACACTTATGCTGCATTTCCACTGGGCATTAAATGGCAAAAAGGATAATGAAAAAACTTGGCAAGAAAAATTATTCGCCATTATATTCAATTGCACGGGGCAATTTTTAAATGGCACTAATTTTTTGTCATTTCAATGCCTAATGGAAATTCGGAATTAGGTTAATAGCTTTTACAATGGGCTTACATGCACAACTATTTACACCATTGTATGCTCTGAACTTGAGTAATTCTTGCAGCTGTTTGTAATTTTCGAAACGAAAGAATTCATATTTCTTGAAAACGTTTTTACGATTATTTTAGAATTAATCGATAAATAATCGATTAATAAAACACAAAACTACGATACAATTAAAGCGTAAATTGAACAAAAATAATCGACAAATTTAGTCAAATAATCAATCGTTGGCATCCCTAGTAACGCAATGCACAATTGTTGTTCAAGGTAGCATGATATATACCAAACTTTTTTTCGACTTTTTACTTAAACTATTGCTTTCCGAACCATGTTTTCTAATCTATGCTTCTTCCTGCTAACCTGGTTTCAAGAGATATGCCATTAGATATGATTTTAAAAATATGTATGTATATATCGTCGTTTAAATTACAAAACGCGTATCAACAAATGCAAAACCGCGTATCAAGATAATGCAACACCACAATGCAATGCATAAATTATTTTGTAGAGAGTAAAAACACTCGTATTTCAAAATGGTTCTCTTTTTTTATAAAGGATGGATAAGAATTGAGCCAAGAGCTTTTGTGAGCAATTAAAATTTTTGGCAAAAAAATGTTAGTTACGCGCTTTTGCAGAACGACGATGCGCGGTTTTGTACTTTGAGCGACGATATGTATGTATATACAGATATGTATATTTAAACAAGTGTGTATGCCCGTATGAAGTTTCGGAAAACTGTAACATAAAACAAGTTTAACCATTTATTTTACTTGTGATGGCTTTTAAGCTTATTGCTTTATTTTATACAGATATTTATGGATAGACAAGCAAATAAAAAGTAAAACAATATATTAAAATAAGTGTATCCCAAACGGCTAAAACCAGCCAATTCGTCCCCAGTCAGTTAACCGGACGTTATGAAATTTCCCACTTTTCCACCGAACAAGAAATATGGTGACCAAAACGGCTTTTACCGCTTTTCCATTTCATTGGTTTGCAAACTAATAATCGCCGCAATGCCTCACAACAAAGTCCAAATTCAGCGGCAGCTTAAAATAGACCCCATGCAGACTGGTTTAGTTATGCTGTATTAGTTTGTTTGTTTATTGCTAGCGACTAGTTTTTAATAAAATGCCACCAAAGTGCGTAATAAATTTCATTTTCAATCGGTTTGGTGCTCTGTGGAAATGCAGCCAAACCAAAACGACTGGAAAAATAAAACATTCCAAACATACACGCACCTGAAAACCACAATCTCAATGGCTACTTGACTGGTTGGGTGGATAAAAAGTAGAAAAAGGGTGCCAAAATCTGTATACCTTCCGCCCAGTAGGTCAATGTTAAGGACGGCCGTGCCTACTTTCGTACTAATTTGAATTAGGTAAGCACAAAAATATGTATGTATGTCATATGTATGTGCCAAAAAAAGCTTATCTTGTCTTAATTATCAGTCAGCTGTCTAGCTAAAAATAAATTAAAAGTAAAAATCAGGGTACGAAAATAAACTATATTGTACGTTACTATTTCGTTTCGTTTAGTACTTCAACAGTTCGGTACAATACGAAAACAAAACGGCTGAGTTCACTTTGGCGATAGTACACTACAGTAGTTTAGTAGTTACAGACGAAACAACAAACGAAATGAATCGTGCAGAGAAAAATATATATATGTATGTACACATATCCAATAACTAAACACAAAACAAATAGCTGCAATGAATAAAAAAATAAAAATGTTTTTTAATTGAATTGGATATGAAAATTTACAGAAAAAAATATTTTTCACGTGATTGAAACATTTGTGATATCACCCTATGGCACAATTGTCACAAACGAAAAGCAAACGTTTCTAGTTGGGGAAAATGACAGTGAATCTTACAAATTGTTTCTGACTCTGTACAAAACTGTACAAAACCACAAATGATATGATGATCGATGAGCAAATGGGAATTGTTTCGTACAGTTTATTTTCGTACTCTGGTAAAAATACAGTAGAAATTTTTGATTAAAAAGGCACGGAAACCGTATTTTGTGACATTCTCTGACACTTCAAATTTTTTTTTAAGCCAAAAACTTTTGCAAAGGACACAAAAGTTAAGTAAACATTTCGAAGTATCCGATGTCTAAGGAAAGGTAACTACAAGTTTTATGAGAGTAGCTAAAAATTATAAAAAGGGGCTGTAGTTTTAAACAAACTCGAGAGGTTTTAACGAATGTATATTAGGGTTAGATCTATGCCAAAAAAATATACCCCTTTTTATACCCGAGCGCACTTGTGCACAAGGGTATATTAATTTTGTTCACATAACGGTTGTTTGTAACAGCCAAAACGAATCGAGATAGATATAAACAAATGTATACATAAATTATGAGGATGAAAAAAGAAATTGATTAAGCCATGTCTGTCTGTCCGTCCGTCTGTCCGTCTGTCCGTCTGTCCATGTACACGATAACTCGAGCAAAAATTGAGATATCTCAACGAAATTTGATATGTAGGTTTCCCTTAATCCAAGGTAGGTTGGTATTGAAAATGGGCGAAATCGGACTTTAACCACGCCCACTTCCCATATAACGGTAATTTCCAGAAATACGAAAACTGCGATATTTTAGTAACTACTGAAGATAATTCACTCAAAATTGATATTTACAATAATTTTTAGACGAAAAATAAGAATATTATAAATTTTTGGAAAATGGGCGTAGCCACGCCCACTTATGGTTACATGTGTATATCTTGGTAACCGCTGCACCAATTTCTTCCAAACTTGGCACAGTTGTTGGCCTTGGTACAGCATAAAAAATCGCCGAAACTTTTTAAAATCGGACAATAACCACGCCCACATCCCATATAACGGTAATTTAGAGAAATACAAAATCTTCGATAAATCAGTAAATATTGAAGCTAATTTATTCAAAATTGATGCTTGCAACAATTCTTTACCAAGAAATACGATTATGGTAAAACTTTGGAAAATGGGCGTGGTACCGCCCACTTATGATCTCATATAAGTATATCGGTAACCGTTCTACCAATTTGTACCCAACTCGGTGTGGTTATTGTGCTTGCCACATATAAGCAAACGTTACTCAAAATTTATACACCCCGGCTTACCATCTAGCGGAAGGTTTCGGAAAGGTGAAAAAACATATATTTAATACTTGCGCCGGGTATTTAATGTTCGGCTTCGCCCGAACTTAGACTTTCTTACTTGTTTATTTTGGTCTACGACTGTATTTTTAGTTTTTTAGTTATTTACGTATAAAAATAATAAAAAATAATAATTTTTTACCAAAGGCCCTATTTGGAACTTCGAAGCCCATATCTCGATTTCGGAGGATAACTTCGAAAAACGGAGAAATTACTTTTTTTACCTATGACTCAATCTCTTTAAAAAAAAAAATGGTTTGATCCAATACCCAGCCGAGTGCTGTATAGTGTAGTGATTCCAGTATATGCATTTATGTATGTATATTGTAACTGTTAATACCTTGTAAGTGTAAATTTTTTTTTATCTAAAACTAATAAAGTAAGGACGAAATTCTGGGATGTGGTAGTTTACATATTAGTCCTTGACATATATTTTTTTTTTAAATAAATATTGCAAATTTCCAAGGATATTCAAGGATAGAGTTTCAAAAGGACATTTTCACCATTTATCCGTCTGGGTTCAACAGAAAATTAATTTTTTTTTTATTCTACAGAATTTTTCCTTTTAACCGATACCCATATTGTTACTCTACAATGCACCAAATCTTTTAGATAATTTTTTTATTCAATCATATCCTGGAAATTTCAAAGTCCTTTAAAAAAATCCTGACGTCACAGATAAAAATTAAAAACGCAGTTATACTATATTTGGCTCCTAGTTTTGTGAATATATTGATTTTTTCGTGTGTTTTAAAAATTTATGGTTTTTGTCGCACGGTGAAATACATGCCGGGAGCATGGTTGCAACTCGCCAACATTTTTTTCTACCAAAATCATTTAAGAAAGTTACCAAATCTTCACTACCAAAATCTTCAATGAGAAAAAAATATACTGAATAACACTGCTTACATAACATAACACTTCATAACAAATATGTACATATATACTTACGCCCGGTTCTGTGCACTTAATAAATTCAATATTTTTATAATTTGTCAATTTTTGATTATTTATCAAAAACTCCCAGTTCTAGCTCAGTAGTTTAAATCTATTTTCTTGATAAATTATTAAGATTGAAAATGCTATTGACAATTATAATAATTTTTTTTATTAGAAAATACTTTTCTATCAATTAATTACTGCATGTGCCGTTATTCTCATTTTCGTTGTTGGTGTTTCCGACAGGGTAGGAGTATGATGTAATGTGGAACGATTTTCCATCATCCCTTGACAAATTTGGTTCGGAGACAAACCGGTTTCGGCGTTGAGCCATTTTCAGTGTAATTTTTCGATCGGAATGTGCCGATACTTGGACCTGCGACTCACGGAATAATAGCACCGGCACACAAAAAAATGGCGGGTGCCTTTAATCGTCCCTTTGACTCGTACCAAATTTCGAGTAAATTGCGAAAATTGCTAATTTTTTTGCTAGTTTTTGGGTTTTTCATAATTTACTGTACGTCGAAATATATGTTGGTAGGTGGGTCTGGTTAAAAGCACGCGACATTTTTTTTTGCCGGAATAATCAAAACGATTTATGGACCTTACCAAAAATTGTCAGATGGCCAGTATTAAAATGTGAAAGGGTAGAATTCAAAATTTATCGCAAAAATTCGAAAGTTGTTTTAGTGCAGCCTTGGTGCTGCCACTGTAATTCAAATATTTCCAGTATTCGAATATGAGATGACTCTAATCTAATCGAAGTAATTTTGTAGAAGTGTCAGTAGTGCTGCCACTAAAACTCGAAGGGATTTTATAATTACGCACATCCAACATCAACAACAACAATTCATTTCTTTCTAGTAATGCAAGTAGATTTTTAGTTGCAAAAGTTACCGAAATGAAATAAAAGTTACCAAGTTACCAAACCGTTTAAAATTTACCAATTTTGGTAGAAACTTACCAATTGTGGCAACCATGGCCGGGAGCGTAATCCGTAGTTATGATGGCCCAAGCCATCGCTATCGGTGCCGTCGAATGTTCGAATTTTCAGCTAATTTCTGCGCTTTTAGCGCTTCTCCGAGAATGGACCAAAACACCGCAGAGCCACTTATGGGCAGCATGCGATGCCTTCATTGGCATTTTCAAGGCCAAACCGCTGATTACTCTTTTTATGTAAAATTCAAAAATTTTATTGAGCTTGAGGGTGGAAAAACAACAATAATTTCCATATATGTAGGTAGGAGCTATAGCTGACATTTCGGAGTTCACCACATCCCCTCATCAGACTTCTTCACTGTGATTCGACACAGCCATCCCAGCTTACAAAGCCAGTAGTCTACCCACTGAGCTAAGTTCCCCACGTAAACTGTTGTTGGGTTGGCATATGAAAAAAGTGCAAAATGGTATGTTTTCTTATACTATAATATAATATAAGATTATTGAATAAAAAATATGAAAAAAATTAATAAAACTTCATTGATTTAGTATATTTAAGAGCATATTTTGGTAATTTACGAGCTTTTTATAGCACTTATTTATATTCGATTTTTTCTGGCATATTTTTTCCAGCCGAGGTAATTATTATTTGAAGGAATAACGCGACCTATCTAATTATGTATGATTTATTGTCTTGTTTCGACTTTAAATCAGAAGTTACTCGGAGATTCCTATAGAGGATGTTATAAATATACACTCGTACATTGCGTATGAACAACATTCTTTCTGCTCATATTTCACACATAAAAAGCATTGCGCATTTTCATTTCACCATTCAAAACTTTTTGATTATCCATAGATTTTCTTTGTTAGTAGTTTAATTATTTTGTAAAAGGACAGGCTTTATCTAACACAAACTTTGCAAAAATTTTCAATTTTTTAAATGTTTTCTTGTCAAAGTTTAAATTTTTTAAATTTTTTAATAAACAAAATTAAAATATCTTGAGAAATATATTTGACCTAGGAAAACGGTATTTAAATCCGTAATGTACGACCCAAAATTAAGTTTATTTTGATGTGGTGCGGCTTGTCTGAAAAGGGTTACGTAATCAAGAGTCTAAAAGAAGGTGTCAGAATTTTAAAATTAGAATTCAGTGTTAATATTAGTAGAATAATACCACTTTAAAAAACAAAAACAGTTTTGCGATTATATTGTTTACCTAAGTTTCTTTTGATTACCTTATCAAGAAATCAGTCTTCATTTAATGTATAATTACTGGTATAAAAAAGGAGTGCTAATATTTGTTCGAATAATTTTTAGTTCGTTTCATAATGCAGAAATTTTGTATGAATAGTATTGGTAATGTTAATAATAATGGTAATGGTATCTGTCTTCGTATTCGCACTCCACTTTATCTTCGTTTATTCGTGTTCGTCTCGTCTTCAGATTCGCATTCGTTTTCGTAGATGGCTCAGTATTTGTGTTCGTCATGGTATTCATCTTCGTTCGGCTTGGTATTCGTCTCTGAAGCCATCTTCATTTGGTTCTTCGTACTCGGTTAGCGGCAATCAATAGCCCTGAGCTTTTGTGAGGTTATCATGAAATTAATGGCAAATCAATCGTTTCCATATATTTTAATCAACTAAGCATACGAGCCCGGCGTCGTAAAAAACCCACGCCCCGGACTAAAAAATCACAGGCCCCTATATATAAATTGTATTAACTTAAAAGCACGTGCTCATTTTCTTTAATGTACAGAGGTCAGAAGCAATCAGCACGAATCGGAATATATTAATATTAAAATAATAAAAAATAGTAAAAAAATAATAACAACTTATGATTCTGATATTTCAGGCCCTTTAATAAGTCTGGACCCGGGGGTGTTCACCCCTTTCCCCACCCTCTAGACGGGCCTGCATAGGAGTACATACTTAGAACATATCACCCAATAGTCCATATACCAAATGAAAGGAAATAACTAGAGTTTAGGAATGAAACAAATGATGATAATAATGAAAACAAAACCAAATTATTCGAGCGACTTTCGAGTACTTCCGTAAGTAATAAAAATACCAATTTTTTTCTCAAAATTGTCTGCCTCAAAACATTCCCTTTTTTTTGCCACTTTATATTAAACTTGTGCACAAACATCGTTTCTTTTACTCTAAAGATTTTACGTTCAGAAAATGTAAGTTATATCTAAAAAGAAAAAAAGTTATCAGAACACTTTAAAGTTGGAAAATTGGCCTTAAACTGAGCCAATATTGGTATTCATCTAATCGCTTAAGTGCCTTATAAACGAGCACGGGAACGTACCCGTACTACGTGACCCGCTTTATCAATTTTTTTTTTTTTAATTTTTAATATTTTTGAGAATAATGACGTGTCAAATGAAAGCTTTTGGCTCTTTCTGATTGGCTGTTCATTTAACTGGTTCAAGCCCATTTAACATGTTTAACTCGTCAATTTGAACGCAGTATTAGATGATATAGACTATGTGATAAAAACCTAAGCAACCCGCCCTCACTGTGATCAAGCGTGGTATTTTAAAGATTCTCCCTTCTCCCCGCCCCCCGCTCCCCTCCCCTGAACAGGTCACGTAGTATGGGTACGTACCCTAAACACCGTAAATTACCCGGGTTTCCATACAAAATTTAGTAAGTTTATATGGTTATGAGGCATTTATACGTTTAGATGATGATGAATATTTAATGCCATTTCTGTGACAAAAAAAAATCTAAATATTACTTAAGGAAATTAATTTATCGGCAACTTAAAATTTTTTTTCTTTAATAGTCCGTATTTAGAAAAAAATTGCTTTATTAATTCACTTTTACTCGTATTCCACGTCAAAAAATTAAACGTATCTAAATAATGCAAACTTCACAAGCAGGCTAAGTGCAGGATGACTATGTGCATTTGCATTGCACAATGCCAACTAAGGAGCTAATTGCATCTAAATGCCTTTTGGCCCATTCTCAACTACATATGTACATAAAAATAAAAATTGATGTGTCTTACGCGTAACAGCTGTTAAATTTTTAATTTATGCGTGAACGTAAGTGGCAGGCAATTGTGTACTATGAATTCTTTTTGGCAAAAGTTCCATTGGCTATACGAAGTTTAATTGCTTAATGTTTTGCCAAATAAGGTAATTTGGCATGGGGTGCATAGCGGATAAAACTTTATTCGACTCGACTCCGTTGGAGTAGTTTAACATATCGAAATTTCGTACGTCTCTGTTAACTACTATAAGGGCTAAAAAAATTAAAAAGGAATTACTTGGCACAGACTAAGAAAGCGAATCCTTTTTTTTTTTGGGTGAGCGGTTTATTTAAACGCTTCCGAGAAAGACATGATTCAAAGCATGGTTGCCCTCGCCTCTTCACTGGCTTTCGAAGCTCGTGTATTATACTTCAATAAATTATTTATACGATAATTTTTGCACAAGCCAAGTCACCTTCTTGGAGGCATCAATAACTTTTAACTTCTAATAAACGAATGCCACATACCGCTATCAACTCATAGGTAACTGCATCCACTTTAGTACAGATAAGATACAGTTGGCTTGCATGATTATTATTTAATAAACATAAGGCGAAAGGTGTAAAATAAATTTTTATTTTTATATGTTTGATACATGACTAGTTATAAAAACGATTCCAATACTTGAATAATGCTCAAAATTTAAATACAACCATCCGAATAATTTCTTTTTTATTTCTATTTATTTTTTATTTTTTTCTTGCAATTTGTTGCAATAACATTTATTTCACTATTTCATTTGCACGCGATCCCCTATTGCAAAACACAAAAAAATGCGCATAAAAATTTCAAAAGAAAATCATTCATTCAATAGCCCGCCACCGACGATGTACAAACGTATGTACGAGCGAACAACAACGTACATATGTATTTACGATAAACAGACATTATTATATGGGGTAAAAGAAACTATAACAAGAGCAATTGTATGACTACAATGGCCAATTGCAGCTGGAACGAGGCACCAATGGCTGCAGCAGCAACTCGTGCAACAATTGTGTGAAGCAGGTGAAATATTTGGAATATCTTCCGGGTGATTGCACCGTGGCATGCCGCGCATGCGCGCAATCAAATGATGCGGCAGCGCACAGTGGGCCAAATTATATTTATTGTTGTTTAAAATCTATTTTTTTAATAAGGTTCGATTAATGTTAAAGAAAGGAAAATATGTGCAAATGTCAGCATTCGTTGTCGTAGGGGTTTGAAATAAGAGGTGTTTAAAAAATTTATCATATTTTCCTTTTCTTTTTGCTGAATCTTATAAGCAAATCATGATATCAAATACTATGTATAAACAAATTTATACAATTTGCAATTGATGGACTCTATGTTGTTAGATTAATAGGATTGATCAAATATCCCAATGCGAATGTCAAATGGCTTATTTAAAAAATATATTTTTTGAAAAGGCTTGCCACTTATTTGAAAAATAGAATTCCATTAACTTGATTAAGTAAAAGAAATATTAGATAAAATATGGGTATCAATCGAAATGGCTTCATTTCTATACTACATGTAGGAGGGTTGCACAAATGTTTTATTTTTTTTTAATAGCGTTGCCAACGGTTGATAAAATTACTATATAGTCATAATAAGCGTAGGCGTCAGTTCTGCACCGGTGCAATCAAAACTAAAGACTTGGTTTCTAGATGAGCAAATAATGGATTATTTTTCTGAGTAGGGTTGCCACCTAATAAAAAGTAAAAAGATTTTCATCGTTCCTTGGATTGAAAAATTGGATATCGAATGAAAGGGCATGGCTTTCGTATGTACAAAAACTTTAATTTTTTATTTTTATTTTATTTTATTCAAAAATTACTATCTCCTATACATAGCTAATCTCAAAAACTACTGAACGGATTTTGACGAGAGTTTCTCCATATGCTTTTTATCGAAAGGAGAGTGGCCTTTTTCATCTAGAATTTTAATAAGGTTGCCACCTGTCTAAAAAACTATAAGATCCGCACCGTTCGCTGAATTACAAAACTTTAGGTGTCAAATGAAAGAGATGGGTCTCTAGAAGTCTAGGTCTAGTGGACTTTATTTTGACTATGACTACGGGCCAATCACTTTAATCCTATTTCTAGCTAATTTAAAAAAAATAAATTAAATCTAGATAGGGAACTCCCTATTCTTCTTAAATGGAATCGCTATATCTATAAATTATTTTATACTTTTTAGTTCTTGTTGTAATTAAAGCGGTGTTTTAGCTTTTTAACTATAATTTTATTCTCTTTTTTTTAGTCTTTTGAATGCTTGCAATTAATATTATACTGTTATTTTCTCATTCTGTCCATTTCTTTCCATGCGACCAAAATTTTCCGCACCGTGCTTTTTAGCTACACATTTTACCTAACGTGCTAGATTTGACCTTAACAACCAAAATTTTCAATATGTTTCAATTTAAATAGGTAATACACACATTCCGAATATAAACCACATCGGAGCACAGATGCCGATTTTTTAATTATATAGACTCCCGCGCCACATAACTGACAAATTCTTTTGTGTAGTTATTTCTTTTCATGTAAGCAATATGCATTCTAAATATGAACCAAATCAGACTATAAATTCGGGTTTTACAAATTTCTCGACTCCTGCCCAAAAATATATATGGCGGCACCACTGTGCGGCAGTGGCGACGGCAACATCGAAATTATTGTCAGTGCATATTCAAACACTCACTTCGCTATGTAAACACACACATGCATACATATGTGTGTGTGTGTACATACCCTGCAGAAAATGTGATGAATTGATAAAAAAAAACCCCACTTGTAGTAAGATTTTTTGCGGGATTACGATAAAATATATAATTTATAGTTAAAAAGTAATGCAGGAGTCATGAAGATATTTCTTTTCTTTAAAACAGTTTCTATTTAGATATCCTCATACAAATTTCACTTTAAATACACTTCTGCACTTGACGAATACTTTTACGAGTTCAGAACCAGGGTTTGAAAATGCTGTAATATTTTTATTTTATTTGCTTTTGCTGTGCTTTGACTTCGGCATGTATGATATCGAAAGCAAAGCAAAAGCAATTCAGAAAAAAACAAATGCTTTGGCTGCCGTTTTGCTATGAAATTTCGAAAGCAATTTGTGGAAGCACAAAGACAGCGCAGCAGCAGCAAATCAACATCAATTTGACTATAAATTTGCTGCGAAACATCGAGTTGGCAGAAACAGAGGATATTATATGTATGCGTGCGCAAATCCACTAGTCGCTTACCCTGATAAGCTTTGCATTGATCGCGGAGTTAATAGTTGCGGTCCCTAACTCGCAAGAAGTTGCAAGAAATTACAGGAATTTACCAGAAAGCGTTCCCGTACTCGGTTCTCTGGCTTATTTTGCCTTTTGATAGTTTTACAGGTTTTAACGCAGAAAAGTTGGGGAACGGAACTAATATGTATATACCATGCTGCAAAAGCGTCATGTGCACAACACAGCCAAGCAGATAACAGCACAGCAAAAGCACTATCACAGCAAATCAAAAGCAATAAAATTGTTTAAATAAACTGCCGATAAAAAAGAAACAGAATAAACTTTTCAAAGTCACAGCAAAAGCAAAGCAGTTCGAATCAAAATCGAAAATTTCAAGGCTAAGCAAAAGCAAAAATAGTAATGCTGTTGCTGCTATGCTGACAGTTTTTCAAACCCTGTTCAGAACAAATAAAATGAATATCGAAATTTTATATTAGTGGCGTTTGTTTACTCATTTCCAGTAAAATCCAGTAAAAGTTTTTACGAATTTTCATGTTTTGGCGTTTTCGTACGCAAAAACTTGCAAAGTAGCGCAAATTGGGAGAGCAAAAAATGACAGTTGAAGTTGCAAGTTTTTACTGGATTTTACGGGATAAATTTTTACTTTTAAGAATTTTCCAGTACGAAAACAGCTGATCGCGTGTGGCTGGATGAAATTTAAACTAATAAGGAAACTGTTTGTGGCTTTTTATTATGGAAATTCACAAAATAAACAAAATATATTGTTTTATTATGAATATGCTGCCAATAAACAACCAATTTATCAGCTGTTCATGAAACTTGCAAATTATTACTGGAAAAGCGTTCGCGTACTTTTTTGTGAATTTTTTCTATAAGAGCGAATTCTTAGAAATAAAGTTACTGGAGAGTTGCTGGCAAGTTACTGGATAATTTGTAAACAAACACAACTATTATCATTTTGAAGCTAGGTATGTCTGACGGAATTCGAATATGGGACAACCTACAGCTGAATATGTAATGTTAAATAAGGGTAATAAATAAACAAGTAAACAAATTTAAAAAAAAAATGTTTTTTTATACCCGAGCGCACTTGTGCACAAGGGTATATTAATTTTGTTCACATAACGGTTGTTTGTAACAGCCAAAACGAATCGAGATAGATATAGACAAATGTATACATAAATGATCAGGATGAAAAAAGAAATCGATTAAGCCATGTCTGTCTGTCCGTCCGTCTGTCCGTCTGTCCGTCTGTCCGTCTGTCCGTCTGTCCGTGTACACGATAACTCGAGCAAAAATTGAGATATCTCAACGAAATTTGGTATGTAGGTTTCCCTTAATCCAAGGTAGGTTGGTATTGAAAATGGGCGAAATCGGACTGTAACCACGCCCACTTCCCATATAACGGTAATTTCCAGAAATACGAAAACTGCGATATTTTAGTAACTACTGAAGATAATTCACTCAAAATTGATATTTATAATAAGTTTTAGACGAAAAATAAGAATATTATAAATTTTTGGAAAATGGGCGTAGCCACGCCCACTTATGGTTACATGTGTATATCTTGGTAACCGCTGCACCAATTTCTTCCAAACTTGGCACAGTTGTTGGCCTTGGTACAGCATAAAAAACCGCCGAAACTTTTTAAAATCGGACAATAACCACGCCCACATCCCATATAACGGTAATTTAGAGAAATACAAAATCTTCGATAAATCAGTAAATATTAAAGCTAATTTATTCAAAATTGATGCTTGCAACAATTCTTTACCAAGAAATACGTTTATGGTAAAATTTTGGAAAATGGGCGTGGCACCGCCCACTTATGATCACATATAAGTATATCGGTAACCGTTCTACCAATTTGTACCAAACTCGGTGTGGTTATTGTGCTTGCCACATATAAGCAAAACGTTGAAAATTATTGAAATCGGACTAAAATAACGGCCGCTTCTCATATAACGGTAAATTTCAGAAATGCTTGAAACTTCAATATTTCGAAATTGAAGGACGCTAATTTACTCAAAATTGATACACCCCGGCTTACCATCTAGCGGAAGGTTTCGGAAAGGTGAAAAAACATATATTTATTACTTGCGCCGGGTATTTAATGTTCGGCTCCGCCCGAACTTAGACTTTCTTACTTGTTTTTGATATTTTTTTATCCAAAAGTAGTTAGTTACAAGTTACTGGACTACATATTTCGCGGTCACGCCATACAAATATTTTTATAGGAAATATACATATAATAATGACCTTTAGTTCCTTCCTAATCAACTCCAGGTTAACTTATAGTTAGGTGCATTTCCTGCAGGGTACATACATACGTACGTGTTCACTTTTGCGTATGGTCTACAGACGTTAAACGATAATAGCATTTAATAGGCCGTCATTAGTAGGCGCTCAAGAGTGAGCTTCTAATGGTTTTGCACCATTTATTTATGTAGTTTTGATGCTTCCCGCAGATGCCATAAAAAGTTTGTGTTCCAAATACCGTAATCAGATGGCTCTACTCTGCTGGTTGCTCTACATTTCATAGCGAATAAAGAGGCAGGTCTTCTCAAAGTGAATACGAAAACTTTTCCTTTTATGCCGCGTGTGGCGCATACATACATATGTATGCTGATATGCGCCATACAATTCGTTGTCCAATTAAAGACATTTTTGGAGCTTAAGTCAGATTCACATTCAAATGAATAAACGAGCAATCGGAAGATGTTGGATTTGGTATTAATGAGGGAACACTTGACAAGTCTTTTGAATGGCAACACAGGAGGAAGGTTTGATGAAGAAGAAGCTAGACCATTGCATTGGGACGATGCTCACGTCCAAGACGATTAGAAAACAGGGACGGAAAATAATCATTATTTTGTATATTTTTATTAAGAAAAATCAACAAGTTGTAAACAACGTAAAACAGTTTTAACTATACTCACGTGTTTTTGCTCGTACGTCCTACTGTTATTTACAACGATTTTTATTTTTCGAGTTTAATCAATAAAGATTAAAAATAATAATTAATATTTGACTATTATTTTTTCGCTCAAAGGAAATTTTTATTTCTCGATTTTTATTTTTTCAATCAAAAATAATGATTATTTTATGATTTTTATTTTTTCAACATACTTAAAATATGCGAAAATCAGGAGACTTTAATTTTATTTTTTTTTTCAAAATATTTTCAAACTAAAACTTTCTTAAACCTCTCTCTTGTGATACTTTTTTTATATTTATGTACATATAGTTTAGTTTAGAAATGAAGCCCATTAAAAATCATTTCGCTTAATACCCATAGTGTAATAATTCATTGAAATGATATAAAACTTTGAATTTTACTTTTTAAACCGTTGGTTCCTATAATTCAAGTTGAATTTGAATATTCAAATATGTGGAGTCCTTGCTATATATATGTTGCTTAAAAATAACGCATTTTCAAGATACTTCCGATTAGAACCTAGATTGTAATAACTCATTATATAATAACCTATAATATAATTGTATTTGAATTTAGGTTTTGAACAGGTGGCAACCCTCTTCAAAAACCTCAAAAAACTCTACATGTTCAAGCTGAACATTTATAATAACCCTATTAAATGCCTCTTGTCTGATGTCCACATTAAGATACATATTCCAATTATCAAATTCCTTTAATTCAAGAAGAATTTTATTTTTTAAACAGGAGGAAACCCACATGTAGTTTACAGCTAAAACCTTTATCAAAAATATTTCGATAGATAGCCATACTTTAGTAATTCATTCAAATTAAATGAATTTAATTTTTAAACGGTTGTCAACGCTTGTAAAACACCTCAGTAATATTTTAAATGTTCAGTCTGAAGGTTTCTCAGCAATATTTCATTTGGCAACCATATATTAATTCTTCATATCGTTTGCTAATAGTTAATTTAAATTTGGCCTTTCGAACAGGTGGCAACCCTTTCCAAAATACTTTCAAACTACAACTTTTTTAAGCCTCTTGTCATCCATTCTTTAATATAATTTTCAAATAAATAATTCCCTTAACTCAAGTCGAATTTGATTTTTTAAACAGGTGACGGCCTCCTCCATGAGTATGGAATTGATTTTATATAAAACATATATGTATCTATACCAAGTTCCTGTACTCTATCTGTACTCTATCAAAAATATTTTCTGAGATATGATATTCGGTATGAAAATTCCGTTTTATGGGAGGTGCCACGCCCCTCGTATAATCGAGATTAAGTCTATCCTATATTTTAAGTTGGGCTAATTGGCGCCAGTGAACAAAATTTAATGGGAATCGATTGAGTAGTTAAAGCGTGAAAGCGTAGCAAATAAACAAACTCACTTTCGGATTTATAATATAAGTAAGGAAGTAAGGAAGTAAGGATTAAGTTTTATTTTTTCACTTAAGAAAAATTATCATTCCAAAAACTCAAAAGCTGTACCAGCGTGATTTCCGACGTACCGACGTTTCCTTTTAGACGTAGCGACACTATAATAAAAAGGATTAGGTCAGGCCAAAATTTCAGTAGATTGCGTCTGTATGGCCTTTTCTATTTAATAATAATCATTATTTTCAAGTGGAAAAATAAAAACCACAAAATAATCATTATTTGTGATGAAAAAATTAAAATATTATAGTAATCATTATTTGTGATCGAAAAAATAAAAATCAAATAATAATTGTTTCCATTGAGCGAAAAAATAAAGCTCAATAATAGTTATTATTTTTAAGCGAAAAAAATATAAATCACCAAATAATGATTAAATGCTGATTTACATTAGTTTAATCACAATGATTACCGTCCCCGATAGAAAATAATAAGTTCCGACGGCGTACCGGCTGGGCTGTTTAAAGACGGCGGGTAAGTATAAGCTCCAGCCGACGCTATCGTATGAAAGACTGAACTCCATCATAAACCAACTGAACGAGACCTCTCAATGTGATGTCAGTACTAGAGTTTCACTATTGACTAGATCTTCAGAGATTCGCCTTTTCCAACTTAGATAACCAACGAAAAGAGGTTTTTCTAACGCTGAACGTGGACAAGGAAAGGACCCCCTGGCAAAAAATAAATAAATAAACACAAAAAGAGTCTTCGCGATTTGAGACGCATCACCCGGTTGGAATTTGTAAGGAAGTTTGAACTCGGGAAGAAACTAGTATTCGGCAATAAGGCCACCAAACACATCAGCAGACTAGAGATAAAGCGGAGAATAATTATTGCTTACAGGTACGGCAGGCTATTGAAATGCAGAAATATGGACGATAAAGATTGGAGGGCTTTTACGAACAGTAGTATATTTATAATAACACGGATATAAGAGCAAATCGCACGAGTAGGGTTTTTTTAGTGTCACTTCCTTCCCTCGCAAGAAAGCAAAGCGCTAAAGCATTCTTCTTTTATTTATTTCCATCAATGGAGTTCCAGACCTACGTACAATAAATAATAATAAATAAATCAAGTATTTTAACAATTTTAGCATTAAAATTTTGTATTTATTGTCACTCGAAAAATAATAATTGTTTTTTTTTGTTTTAATAACTTTGGGAAGTTTTCAAATAGATTATTTATATTCAATGCAATGGACGCTGGCATCAAATACAACATATCTGTGAAGTATCAGGAGTGTGTCTCCAAATTTAAAAAATGATAGCATGCGGAATATCTGTCGCAGCTATTTTCCAATTTTTCAAATTTTATCATTTCTTTTTTAATTTTCACAATTTAAGATACTTCAAAGTGTTAAAATTAAACGAATGGATCTAGTGTAATAGAGCTAGTGTGCTACCAAATGAAAAAATTACATTGAGTAAGAGACGACTAAGATTTGAGAAACTAAAATTCAATTCTTGCAATTTTTATTGGCAAATTCGAAAGTAATATATATCGCCTAACGGATACTGTGTAAAAATCTTCCACGCCAGTATTTAATTACTTTTAAGTAATATGACTTTGTGTAGTAACTTTTCCTACAGGGGAGAAAATCCAAGACCGTCTGAAAATTTTATTCCATCTCCAGACGGGCTCGCCTGATATTGATAAAAATAATTATTTGCCTTAACCAGTACCAAAAAATACAATTATCAGTATGAAAAAGTGCAAAATTAATAAAAGGATATAGAATTCAGAGTCAACGAACTTGCGATAATGGCTGGTCTGATCCAAACGAGCTTTATTTGGGGAGGTATGTAGGATTTAAGTGGCTTACGTTTTGCAGGTAACGGCAACAGTCGTTTTAGACCCCGTTTTTCAGGAGCTGTGTATTTACATAATACCTTTTTCAGATGGTTGATTTAAATAAGATGTCAATGGTAGCAGTTTAGATGAATCTGTCGAGGGTTGGTTCAAAAGGTTGCATAGACCGAGATATTAATGGTTCTGGTTATACAATCGGGTCTTCTCCAAAGGTGTCACTTTAACTAAGTCCGGATTCTTTAACAATAATAATATGCAATTGCTTTTGAAGCTGTGACATGAATTTGTATGTCTTGTTCTTCTTCTTTGAAGTATCGTTTAATTCCTCTCCACTAAGTGCTAAAACTAAATCGAGCTGTGGTGGTATATAGTGTGGATCTGCATCGAAGTCATCAAGCATATCATCGTTTTCATCATATGCACCAGACCCCACATTTGAGCCAGACACCTGTCGGGAATTCTGTACTCGACAACTAAAATAGCATAAATTTTGGCAAGCAGTAAGCGCTTTCACTCCGCAGGGCCTAGGTTCAAGCCCTGGTCAAAGCCACATCAAAAAATAAAAAATAAAGAAGAAACGATTTTTTTAATAAGTCGTCGCCGCTCGGCAGGCAATGACAAAAAAAAGTGAAAAGTTCATTTATCCGAACTAAATAGTAAATATATGGGTATAGTTAATCTAAAATAAGTCTACAAGGGTAAAATAAAAGTAGTAAGTTAAAATTAACGCAAAGTAGTCGAAGCGTAGCTAGTCTGGTTTCAATAATAGTGCATTTATAGTTTTATTGAGTTCCCTACAGGGTAATTTCTTCCTTTGACATATTTTCAGCTTTCTATTACAAAATGTTGGCATACGAACCGGCAATCCCGTTTGCATACGGTCAAAAATGAAAAACGGGTTTTTATATATCAGCAAGCCGGTCTGTAGGCGGCCTTTGTTTGACAGCAATTTTCTCCATTTCGGATACTGTGCTTTTAACTACGAAACCCACCGAATTTTTTTGTGTCAAACAATTTTTCAGAAAAAAAATTTCTTTAACTACGAAATTACTAAATTGCAAGAAATAATAAAATTTAACCGTGTCTTTCACAATCTGTAATTTAACTGCCGATTAAAATAAAACAGATTGACATAACGGATTAAAATTTACATCGCCGTAAAGGTCCGAATTCTTTCTAAAGATCGTGCCTTACGAATATAACAAAAAAATATTATTATAGGTATTTGAATACAATTTCACGATGGAATCTTGTTATTTGCTTAAAACTGAATATAATGCAATATCTAAGATAAGTGTGCCACAATTTTCAACCCAAAACAGGTTTTTTGTCGAAAAATTTAACAACTCGTGAGAACTCCGCATTAATACAAATATTGCTTTGTTTTGCCACACAGTGTTTTGACTATATAGAGGCAAGTCGAAATAATAATTAGCGCAAAATGATTTCGCTAAAACTTGGCATCTGATATAAGGTTTCTTAAAAAAAGGCAATTATGAAATATTTAGTTAACTTGTTTAGTCTTAAGCACGCACATTTCCACTTTTTTTTTTTTGATACAAAAGAGAAAAATGCCAAATAGAGCATAAATACCTTCACGCGAATACTCCGTGACATGAAGAATTGATTATAGCTGAAAAAAAACACTTGCTTTTGTAGATTCGATATCGCGCCGATTCTAGTATTTCTTTGGAAATGTACCGTTCGTAGATGGGGGGTGAGTAAATTATGTGAAATTTTGTATATATAACTTTTACTATTCCCTCTCTAAGCCCAATAAGTTTGTTTATCAACTGTCAACATGACTTTTTTCCACCTGCCTCTCCATACATTCGAAACACTGTGCGACACCCAAAGATGGACAAGCAGAGAAAGGCAGTTCGCAATTGGAAGCAATAGTGGCGAAAGATCTGCCTGCACTTGGAATGAATAATTTAGCGGAAATTCGCTAAGGAGGCAAGCTTTTTGGTCTCAACCCAAACCTACAAATAGCCTATGCGATTTCAGCTTTTCGACGTCAATTGGCGCAAACACAATTTAGCATCGTGAAGGGGCAATGATCATATCCGTATTCCAGATACTCGTAGAACTGTTCTTTGATCCCTTCGTGCTCCTCTAACCTCGGGGCGCATGCCCAAATTAGTTAATGAGGATAGTTTCATTGGGGATCACGGCAACTCGTTCACTGCGAAGGAAGAACTTGAAACCAAATTTATGCTGCGTTTCATCGCAGCTGTAGTACATATCGTGCTAACGTGACTCCGATGATATAAATTTTCTACTTTTCTGAGTGTATTTACGTAGCGAGTCCAAAGCCCAATGCACAACCCATATTTAGCGGGGTCTATCTTCAAGACAAACGTCCGCTTGCAACTGCATTTACGCTACTGAGCCCTTTTTGAAGTGAAACTTCTTTAGCGGCGGTTGGTTGGTTAGGACGGAAATGATGCAACGGAAATGGTGCAATGGAAATTATTGGGGCTGAAACAAGTACTTCTTGTGTATATGCAACGGAAAAGATACAACAGAAATGGTGCAACGGAAATGGTTGGGACTTTAATTTAACAAAAATTTGCTAACAAAAGGTTAAAGAATAACACTTAGAAAAAGACCAATACAAGAACGAAAGTAAAGGTGACTACGTACATAAATGAAGAATAGGATAAAGGCAAAGGTAAAAATAACAACAAAAACAAAGCTGCGTAAAGATAAAGGCAAAAATGAAGACCAAGGTAAATCTAAACACTTTACTTATATATATAAGAACAAATGTGAAGGGGAATATGTAGCTGAAAAAAAAATGATGAACATAGAAGTAAAGACAAAGAGGAGGATGAGGATACCGTTAAAAGCAAAGATAAAGATAGGGGAAGAAAGATTAAAATAGAGGTAATTAAAGAGGAAAGGATATAGAGAGAGACACAGAGACTCAATCTGGGAACTATTTTTGGATTTTAGAGAATTTCGGGATTCTCGAGACCTATCGATAAAATAATAGATATTTTTATCGGTTTTGTTATCGATTTTGCTATCGATTTGTTATCGATATTAACCCATTTTGTTTATCGATATTGATCGATTTATTTATCGATAATTATCGATTTTGTTATCGATATTTATCGAATTTGTTATCGATTTTTAATTGGTTTTGTTATCGATATTTATCGAATTTGTTATCGATATTTATCGATTTTGTTATCTATATAAATCGATTTTGTTATCGATATTTATCGATTTTGTTATCGATATTTTTATCGATTTTCTAATCGATTTAGCTACCAATGGCATTATCGATGTTGCTATTGAAATTTTTATCGAATTTATCATCGATTTTGGTATCGGTATTTTGATGGACGTTATAGTCGATTTTGTTATCGATAGAGTATAATGATAAAATTGAAGATAATGGAAAAACAGGATAACATGAACGAACAGTGGTAGAGGTAGGGATCTACATTGATAGAAAAAAAGCGAAAAAATATAACCTTAAGCAAACGCAGAAGTGTGTATGTATAGATAGATAAGTAACGTAAGTTTCACTTCTAGAGGGTGGCCCAGGCGCAGTTACTTTTTTTTTCTGACGAACTTAAGAGCCGGGATACTGCATAGGCGCACAACCCTAACTAGCTGCCTAACCAAGAGAACTTCACCCATGTATATATGTACAAAAGTTTAACTCCAGTTACTATTTAGGTTGGATTTTAGATCAGTTGCAGTTTCTTTCTTGGTCTTGGTTTTAACTGAAAAACAAAAACAAATACTGCCTTTATGGTTTAAACCAACCAAATCGACCAGTTACTACTACTTTCTAAAACCACATTTTTCTAATGATGAATTTTTCCTTCAGCTAATTGTAATGTATTGTATGATCTTTGTTTGAATTTCTACTCTTCTTCGCATATCTTACTTTTGCATTCATATTTCCTATTTTAGTATACATAAGTAAGTATGCAAGCCGTAGCTTTATATGCGCTTGAGCCTGAAACAGGAAAACCAATCACGCACACTCATTTCTCTTAATAAGTCTATTGCTCTCTTTTATTGAATTTATGCCCCATCTTCACGTATCTACTTAATCCATTTTTTTCGACGCATTTATAGGCGGAAGGAAATAAATGGTGCCAGTCGTAAAGCATAACGACTGCGCATTGTTTTAGCATTTAAATCGAAAAATTATTGAATTTATAAATTTTTTCATGTGCTTTGTTTCTTGCTTTACCTGATAATAAAGCAATTTACAGTACTTAGCTTTCAATTTTCTGGCCAATTTGATATGTTCATACCGCATTTTACATGCATACACACATGTATTCAATGTAATTGACGTAACTGGGTGGTAGCTCTCAGGAGAATCACACATGGCATAATACGCTAACAATATAAACATTTGTAAGTACACATTTATGATTTCATATACAATAAAGTCTTCAATATGAGAAACTTAATTGATATGATTATTTGAGGAGATGCACATTTTTATCACCGAACCTTTTGAAAAAAAAAATTCTTAAAGGGAAACTTCTTTACCGGAGGTTGTTTGGTTGGGAGTAAAGTGGCAAATTAAACGGAAATCGCACACGGCAATGATGCAACGGAAATGGTGCAACGGAAATGGTTGGGGCTGAAACAAGTGCTTCTTGTGTGTATGCATATGGTATTAATTTAACAAAAATTTGCTAGTGAAAGGTTAAAGAATAACACTTAGAAAAAGACCAATACAAGAATGAAAGTAAAGGTGAGTAGGCACATAGATAAAGAAAAGGATAAAGGCAAACGTAAAAATAAAAACAAAAACAAAGATGCGTAAAGTTAAAGGCAAAAATGAAGACCAAGGTAAATTTAAACACTTTACCTATATATATAAGGGTGAAGGGGAATATGTAGATGAAGAAAATGATAAACACAAAAGTAAAGACAAAGAGGGGGATGAGGCTACGAGTAAAAGTAAAGATGAAGATAGGGGAAGAAAAATTAAAATAAAGGTAATTAAAGAGGAAAGGATTTTATTATTATTATTATATATGTTCATCGATTTTGTTATAGATATTTTTATCGATATTTATCGATTTAGTTAGCGATATTTATCGGTTTTGTTATCGATTTTGTTATGGATATTTTTATCGATTTTGTTATCGGTATTGCTATCGATTTTGTTATGGATATTTTTATCGATATTTATCGACTTTGTTACGGACACTTTTATCGATTTTGTTGTTGATATTTTTATCGATATTTATCGACTTTGTTACGGATACTTTTATCGATTTTGTTGTTGATATTTTTATCGAGTTTCTAATAGATTTTGCTACCAATATTATTATCGATTTCGCTATCGAAAATTTTAACGAATTTTTCATAGATTTTGTTATCGATATTTTTATCGGTTTTGTTAGCGATATTTAATTGGATGTCACTATCGATTTTTCATCGATAGAGTATAAAGATAAAAATGAAGATAAGGGAAAACAGAATAGCGTAAATGCAATTAGAACGAACAGGGGTAGAGGTGGGGTAGATATAAAAAATACAAAAAATATAACCTTAGCAAAAGCAGATTTATGTATGTATGTATATACATAAGTATGTATGTATATTGATTATGAAACAAAACAGATATATAGATAACGTAAGTTGCATTTCTCCAGTGTGGCCCAGGCGCACTTCCTTTTTTATGATCACTTTTTGATTTGAAATACCTTTGCAATAAAGGATTCAGGATTTCCTTCCTCAGCATATACTTGATCACTATGCCCTAGTTCATTGGCATTTCCTCATAAAGCCGGACATGACTCAAATAAACTATGTGTATCAAAATTTTCATGCAGCCTTTGCCCCACTCTTTCTGTTTATATTGGTACATTGTGTAATGCCGGCTCTTCTAAATATACATAGTATAAAGGAAAGTCGAGATTCTTTCTACACGGTAATCTCGAAAACTACTGAATGGATTTTGCCGAGATTTTCTCTAATATTCTCTGTATCGACTGGAGAGGGATCTTTGTTTACTTAGAATTTTAATACGGTTGCCAACTGTCTAAAAACCTATAAGATCCGCACCGTTCGTTGGATATGAGGTACCTCTAGAAAAGCACTAATATTTTTCTTTTTAATAGGGTTGCCAGCTGTTAATAAAATTACTATATTCAATCGAAATAAGCGTAAGCATCAGTTCTTTAGCGTCACTTTCAAATGAAAAGACATAGCCTCTGGATGTGTGATAATGTATTATTTTTCTAAAAAGGGTTGTTACCTGTTTAAAAACTATAAGATCTTCACCGTACGTTGCATGTACAAAAACTTTAAGGTTCTTGAGTAGGGTTGTCACCTATTTAAAATTACTATCTTCTATACATAGTATAAAGGAAAGGCGAGATATTTTAACCGCGCTACTGAACGGATTTAGACAAGATTAAAGTAAATGTACATACATACATATGCATACATTCAGCGCGTGGTGAAGCCTAGCGCATCCGTGACCGGCTAGTTATCAGAATAATGAAACTTATTTTCATGAAACACAACATCACGACTCGTAAAAACATCCTTATTCTTGAAGCTATATACATACTCTAATTTCGAAGTTGTTGATTATTCAATATACCCTTCTCACATTTTGAATCTAACTTACGCTAAAAATTCAAAACTTACTCACATCAGATTTGTGTCCTGACCACAATTCCTCCATTATTTTGGATAACATTTTATGCGGTTATCGATTATTTATATAAGCAGCACAATTCACAGCCTCAGCCGAAAAATTTTTTGGCTAATGCGCGTCACTCATGGAAAAAGCAAGATCGACGTGCTTTTTCCATTAAATTGCGATTCATACTCTCTGCTAAGCCGTTTTGCTCGGGACTATAGCGGACCGTTGTTTGTTTTACGATTCCACATCGTTTCAACTCCATTTCCATAGAACGACTCACAAATTCTGTATCATTATCCCTTCGCAGAATTCTTGATATGCGTACTCTTCTGATTTTCCGCTTCCGCCTTAAATTGCTTGAAGCAATCTAGCACGCAATCTTTAGACTTTATAAAATACAGGTAGGAATTTCGCGTGTAAGCACGTACAAACGTTAAGAAATAACGATTTCCCTTCACAGATTTTACCTTTGTTGCTCTTGACCCTTCCGAATGAAAGCTTATTCGATTTTTCTTGCCCAATGAACATGTCTCAGAAAATATTTTCTCTTCCGTTTTAAACTGTATACCATCCATATACCCCTTGATTAACAACATCATTTTGCCTGCTCCTAAAAGTGCAAAACGTCTGTGCCAAGTCTCATATGGTATTTGAAAGACACAATTAAAACAACGTTTGGATTTCTTAGTTTTCGGTTTCTTCTCCCGAAAGTTTTTGTTTGATACCGTCTGCAGTGATCACCTTACCGCTACTTCCAATGGTCATAATCATTGGTTTATATCAGGCCTGGGCAGCTTTGGCAGAACTCCATAAGCAAGTGCACTGCGCTGTCCATCGCTGGTTTATATTCGTCGGGCAATCCTTTCAACAAAAGACTTCAAGCCTAGATAATCTTACGTAACGCGTTCCGATCCTTTGCAGCATCTAGTCCTTAAGCGTCCTCAGGTTCCAGTTCTAGCGGCGTACGCATTGCGAATCTCCATGTTGACCAATTCTCGGAGCTAACCAGCGATATATTCTGCTCACAGTCAACACTCTAAAAAATTAGTTTAAAAATTCGACCCTAAATCCAGTATATTTTATGAAATCAAACAGCAGTTGAATAATCGAGCATGTAATTTCGCGAATAACAAGGCAGGAAATCAGTAACCCACCTTTTAGTTAGGAAATCTACACAATTTTTTTAGAGTGAAGTGATCCTTAATTCATTTTTTTAATGCAAGCGGCCGGCCCATAACCTATTAGCAGAGTGTTCTTTATTGAAAGAATTTTATGAAGTGTATTTTTCTTCTCTCATAAGGCATTATTTATACAAAACGAATATTTAAAGCTATATAAATTTGTTCGCATAACGCGTCATGCTCTTACTTATGTAATTATTAGCACCTGAAAAGTTTTTCTGGCAAAAGGCGAACTTCGTGTTTATATGGTTTTGAAGAACGTGTGCGGTATATTAGAGGTTTTCTCGAAAGTATCTTTTTCGACTTAGGCGACCATTGCTTAGAAGCACAGATATCTTTCTAAAGCTAAACATCATAATGGTAGATCATAATTTTGTCCTAATATTTATGGTAACGACCCCAACTAAAAGATGTTGTAGACAGGAAGGAGACTAAAGAATTCCGGCTAGTCTTTTAGGTGCAGATGTCCTGAGCATACATATTATTATCTAAATACTTACTTCAGCGGATTTTAAGCTGTAAAAAGTTGTATACATATGTATATTGAGTTAAATATTACCGCTAGTCTACCTTTTGTATTATGAAAGATTCATATTTACATATATCTGTCCACTGGGTCCCCTATGAAAGAATTTTATTTTTCATACAACTTTGCTGAGTACGAGAAAGCATTCACTGTTTGATTAAATCAAAGAGCCAAAGTAAAGAACGGTAATAGTTTTATTTTTGAATACAATTTTAAATCTCTTTACCTAACTAAATAAAGAGCTTGAAGCCATTTTAATTTTTAACTTATGTATGATGTTCCAGCAAACAATCGGTATGTAGATATGCATCTAAGGATATGAAATTTTGAACGAATTTCCCAATATTATTCAAGTTTTATTTTCCAACATATTATCTTACCTAGTACTTAACTACATATCATACACTAGGGTAGGATTTTTCTATATCGAAAAAAAATATACAGAATCTTCAAGAGACTTCAAAAAATTATATCCAATTATTTATTTAACCATTTTTGAATATTAACTTTATTTTATGGGTTATCCAAAAAACCCAATAAAATTTATTGGGGGGACCCGTAAAATATCGTTAATAAAAAAAATTGTTGAATAAACAATTGAACACTACTACGAAAAACTTATAAATATTTTTTGATTTAAAAAATGATTATATTTTTTCCAATATAGAACTATCCTATAGGATGAGAGCACACAAAATCCGACTTTACTTTTCTCGCATGCATTTTTGTCCTAACATCCACATATGTATGTATATCTTGCAGATATATGTATATATAACTATATAAACCACAGTTTTAAATCTAGATTAAATGTGACTCAGTCCTAATTAATTCAATCGAAATTATTCAAAAACTGATTTCTTGTCTCGTCGATCAGTTGCTGATACCACGCATCATTGCCATTTGCTGCATCTTTTGTAACTTCCGTTAACGGTAATGGCTTCACGTTTTCCGATTTAATTTTCACAACAGCAGCATTGGATTTCGACGCCTGGGTACCATTTGCCACTTTAACGCTACTTTTGAGCATTTCTGTATTCATAGCTTTTTCCGCATTATTTGCTTTTGCCTTATTATACTTGTCCTGCGAAGCTTTGACCTCCGATTTTTCAGTTGTATGGTCCAACATTGGCGGCAATTGGAAAGGAACAATAGGGAAGTCGGTGGGCAGAAAATCATTAACCGTCTCAAAACCGACATGAGATTCTGTTTTGCCTGGTACTGTATGCAGTGGTACCTTGCCGTCGATAATATCTTGTACGGCGGTATGCATAATATCTCCGGTCGCACTTCCAGTCGCATTCACATCTATGCCATGCTGATCTTTGATTGCGTTTGCTGTCTTTTCGGGCGTTTTACTATTCGTCACATTCAAATGCAGATCTTTATCGTAAACTACATCTCCCGTTGGCATATCCGGAGGATGTTGCGTATGTATACTTGGTCGTTTGGTTGGCCAATGAGTTTGCCATTTCCGGTGATCAGCTGCCTCAAAGGTGCGTGTGTCATGCAGAAAGCCTCGCTCACTGTCCGACAGAAAGTGGGTGACAATAACGCGGCCATCTGGTCGCACATGTCCGAAGGAGCCTTCCACGGTGCCATTTACGTAGCGTCTTTCATCGCGGAATTGTACATTTCCCGTGCGGTTGTCATTCACTTCAAAGCCAAAAGCATAGGTGTTTGGGCCTTAAAAGAGGAAAAGAAGCAAAAGTTTTAATCCGCACCAGCTGAATCAAACCTATTCGATTTCAATCAACAGCATAGACACAATGTACTTACCAAATGGATCGCGTTGAAAGTAAGAGCTTGTAGCTGGGCTGCCACCCGTTTTCTTTATTGCTTGTGCTTTGGCGTAAGCCAAGCTTCGATTCGATAAGTCAGCTGCATTGCTGTAGTGTGCTTTTAGGCATAGCACATGGAGCTGGAAGTAAGTACGTTATATAAACATACAGTATGTAAGTTCCTATGTATGTAAGTTAAAATAAAATTACAGTAAAAACTGAAACAAAAGTGAAAGTTTGTAGAAATTGCACATAAATAAATTTCCTATAAAAGAATGGCCATTACTACTTGTATTTTCCAATTTGCTGGAACAAATACGATCCGAGGTTAAAATTGTGTATGTTGCTGAAACAAAACGATCCGAGCCTTTTACCTGAACATAAAAAAAAATCATTAAAGTACTTTCATTTGCCCGCAGCTTTGCCCGCGTGATGTTTGGTTTAACGCAACTATTTTAAATGTAACAACGAAGAAAACAAATAATTTCACCAAATACATATTAAAAAAAAAATCAAGCAATTCAAAGTAATGACATCAATTTCAATACATTTCTGTAAACAACGTTTCGGGACTTATTGTCTTGGATGTATATATAAAGATTTCTGGTTCTCGATACACGCGAGAACCCAACGTAAAGTTTTCCGTCCGACAAACATGAGTATCCAGATATATTACTGTTTGCCCCTGGCTGTTATTAATCGTTATCGCGAAGACTATTTTGAACGGAAACGGCAAACTTTTAAGCTGAAATTACGTGTTTGTTGGAATTATGGGAACTCGTGTTATCAACACTGATTGTCCTTTGCAAATTTGAGGTGCATCCAGGTATGACTGGGACCCCAATTTTTAATTCCAGTTTGCGGGACGGCACCCCTGACAATTCTTAAGAATTTAGAAACCCTATAGGATATATTGTTGCATCCTCATTTACCATCACTGTATCAACAGGCATGTATGTGGTCGTCTTACCAGGCATTTCAATAATTTTCTTATTGATGTTTCCCACTGATTCATTTTTAGGTGCTAAGATTGGTCAAGTTTTGTTGTAAATTAGGAAAAACTGTACTTATCTATTAGATAATATTTCGAACTAATAGCATTGCAAAAGCGACTTGCGAGTATGATAAGGCCATCACTGCCATGCAGACCTCCCCGGTCTTAAGGAGGTCTTGAGCAAAGAGACAGGACTCTCGATCATTGTACAACTGGATCCACATGTTAGTTATAAAGTTCAATATTTCCACCCTTGCCCACAAAGGCGAAGCCTTGATGCACGCACTTATTTCGCCTGCCGCAGGCCCTTGCTCGATCACTGGTAGCGTCTGCGAACATCTCCAGCTATCAATACGACTACTCGTCCAATCAGCAAACAGCTTCCGCGGACATCTTGCAAGCTTCGATCGAATGCCTCGACTGCATGCTTGTGTGACATCGTACATTCGCCCCAATTCTTAATTAATTGCATTGTTGCAACATAGCCCCGCCACCACTGTTTTCTCTAAAATTGCAGGTTGGTGTATCCTGACTTGCAAAGTTATACATATGTTAGTGTTTGGCCGAGCTTCTCCTCCGACTTGTGGCGTGCGCCTTGGTGTTGTCACACAAATTGGAGTGACCTACAGTTTTACGCCGACTCCGAACGGCGAATGGATTTTTATGAGAAGCTGTTTTTCATGGCAGAAGTACCTCGGCGATTTGCCATTGCCTGCCGAGGGGCGACCGCTGTTAAGAAAAACCCTGTTTTTCTAAATTTTGTTTGCGATGTTGCTTTGACCAGGTCTTGAACCCAGGCGCTGTTGAGTGGAAGCGCGCACTATTTACCACTGCACCACAGCAGCGACTCGCAAGGTTCAAAGGGAGCTTAAACACCGCTGAGCAAGGTAGTTGCTATCCCTGATGGAAATGTCCTGCCAGTTCCCCCGGTGCGTCCAAGAAATGCAGGCCCCTTCTCCACCCCCCACAATTTTATGGAAATTTTGCCTTTGCGCGGGTTATAGTTAAGGTTCTGTTTCGGTGGCTTAAGCTGCCCAGTTCGTGGTGCTATAATACAACTCCCTGAATAACTCATTGAACAGTTCTCCCGTTGGTTGCAGAGTGGACATACCGAAACCGCTAATCCGTTTTGCAACCATTGAGAAAACTTTATCCTCAATTAATCTCAGAGCTTCGTTGAAATATTCGACGTCATGTGCCGTCCCTTGCGGTTTTTTCGTTTTCCCATAGTTGCAAAGGGTTTGAAAATCCGCAAGGCTTACTAAAACCGCTCCCATTTGATACCTATATTTAAATATTTCATTTAACTTGTTAATTAAAATAATTTTAAACTTTTAAACGGGTGGCAACTCTCTTCAAAGATATTTTCGAAAGAAAGCTTTCTTAACCCTCTCTCGTTTGATACTCATAATTAAACATTTCGTTTAACCTTTTAAATAAATTCATTTCGATTTTCTTAACAGGTGGCATCCTCTTCAAAAATATTTAAAAACAAATTTGTTTTAAACCTCTCTCACTTGGTACCCTTACCAAAATATTTGATTTGTATGGTTATTGACATTGATTTTAAGTTTGTGAAAAGGTGGCAACTATCTTCAAAAATATTTTTGAAATAAATCGCTTTGCTTGAGACCCACATTATTATAATACTTTATCTAACTTAAAAAAAAGGTGAGATTAACTTTTGATAAAAGTGGAGCTAATATAGGTAAACCATTGGCCTGTATCCTTGCAAGCACCAAACTACAAATATTATTTCTTCCAACAAGCTGGTGGGGCTTTGGTATTGCGAGGGGATTCGAATGTTGAAAGTTATCTTTAAATCTAGTTTAGTCATAAGCAGTTATGATACCAAGCCTATCTTCGTAACAAAGGGCAGAACGGAAGTCCTAGGCGCCATCCTCCTCCCAGAGGATGCGGATCTGGAGAGTGTTTGATGAGCGTTATTTTCCTAACCACCGCTATCTCCAATTCGGCTGAGATGGATAGGAAACGCTGATTGGCATAGGTATTTACATAGAGGAGCCTAATAAGATATCCTCAAGAACCGCATTCCAGGGTGCGAGATAAGTCCTCAGATAGTCATAAACTTCAGAAGGTATAAAAAACTGATAATAAAAAGGAAAATATCCTCATGGAGAAATTTTGTAGTGGTGTGAAATCTGTGTGAAAAAGTTATAGGTTAAGGAAAGTGCACTTCATTTCACCTCGCATCGTCGGTTATGCTTTCTAAGATCCGAGGGGCTTTACATGGAAACCATTGAGAAATTCCGGAATCTTCTTCCGAGTACGCACTTTCCATGTACCACAGGTCGCCGCTGAACAGGCCCATGGGAAAAGGTCGACCAGTTGTGCTGGATTTTCGCACTAAAGACAAGTTAGTTCGGCAATAGGATCCTTTAAACCTTCCCCGATTCAGCAATCAATGGAGCTAAGCACTCAATGATTGTAGGTCAGCGATGTTCACGCCAAAACACTTCTGTATTGTGCACCGTGCCTTTAATTTCCCAAAGAATGCCTTACAAAGTAAACATTTTTTCTTGGAATAAGTATTTAAAGTTGAAAAAATTTATTTATGACTAGTTAGGAAATATCTGCACGAAAAAATAAACACGTTATTTGTTTAATACCTGAATTGGTATGCTAAATTTCCACGTTCACTGAAACGATCCAATGATTATGTTCATTTTAGAGGCAATCAAGTCCGACAGGGCATGCAAATGGTATAGAGTTCTATAAAATCAATATTCGATCGGAAAACTCCGTTTCTCTTCAGGAGACTTTCAATAATAATACCCAATTGTTTATTTTACCATTTTTTAATACTTACGATCTTTTATTGGTTCGCCCCGTTGCATTTTTTGGTGTTATTAGGGGACCTGTAAAAATAGCCTTATATAAAAAAATGGTTAAACAAATATTTGGGTATTATTATTAAGAGTCCCCTAAAGAGAAACAGAGTTTGCGGATTAAAAACATAGGTACATAGATTTTCAAGAAGCTTTAAAACTTGTATTGGCTTCAGTTTATCAGGTTTATTCAGTTGAATCGCCGGAGAAATTTATCAGAAATGTGTAAATGGGTTTCCTTACAGATTTTGACAGTGAATTTATAAAGTTTGCACGATTATAAATTGATACGGTTTATTTTTCTGCAGGGATTCCCAATAATAATAATACCCAGTTGTTTATTTAATAATTTTTCTTAGTAACTCTAATATATAGGTCCGCCAGAAACCCATAAAAACCCAGAAAAATGCAATGGGGGGGACCAATAAAAAATCGTTAGTGGTAAAAAATGGTTAAATAAACGATTGGGTATTATTATTGAAAGTCGAGTAAAGAGAACCAGAGTTTTCCGATCGAAAAATATTTATTTTCAAGAATTATATAGCATTTCTACGAAAGTTTTTTATCCTATATAAAATACATGGAAAGCTTTGAGCGCTTTGAGCGATCCCTAAATAATTTTTGAATCGAAAATAAAAAATAGGAGTATACGTTTTTTCGATATATGTATAACAATACTAGGGGGCAAGAGCGTTAATATTTCGACGTTACTCTTTTTGGACCACCCCAATGTACATACGATGGCGTTGGAGGAACTTTTGCTCGTTGCTTGGCTTGCGTCTACAATAATGGACTCTCAGTTTTGATCCCATCGCGAGAAATGATTTAAATTTTTTTATGAGGTTTTTATGAAACAGACTTACTTATAACCGAGATTCCCCATTGTCTGCCGAGGGGTCACAGAAATTGGAAAAAAAATGATTGGCCCCCAAATCACTGTTTCAGCTAAATTATCTTCATAATTATTTTAAAAATTTCCGGTTCAATAATCCATCGACAAAACTCTTTGTTAAACAGAATTTGCCACAAATTTCATGTCGGGGCAATAGCTTGGCCACTGACTCTCACGCAACATAAGCATGTAATTCTTGTTCTTTTTTTTCTTTGGCAAAAGCACTTACAACAGCAACAGCGAATATAACTCGTAGACGTCTTTTTAAAGTACACACGCACATTCTACGAATATTAATTGGATTCCAATCATAGGCCAGTTGAAAAATCGAGCACTCACTATTAAATATTTGAATATCAAAGAAATTTTATTTGCGCATTTTACTTAAATAAGTTTTGTCCATGGAGGGCCACGCTACTTTCGCACTCGTCGGTGAGGTAACTCGAACTGAGCTCTTGGCCGCGGTTAGCAAGTGTTCTAATGCCAAGAAATAAAGAAGAAGATCAGTAAACGATTGATTAAAAGAATAAAATAATACTCGCACTTGTTGGATTGCAAAAATCAACAGCCAATCGCACATTGATTGCTGTTTCCTTGCCTCCCCTTTGCTTTCTTCATTTGCATTAGCTCCAGTATGGGTGGAACAATACAGCGAAGTAGTGAATTGCTAATTAGTAGGTACGAGGCGTGAATTAATTTGCTCATTGAAATAAATTGGTTCTATGGGGTCAGTAATTTCAATTCTTAAATGTTTTCTAACGCCCAACTGTTAATTTTCGTTTCAACTTACGAAATATTAGTTCTATTAACTTTGTTATTGTGTAAATGTACAAGTACGTGTAAATGTGGCAAATGCAAATTGAATTGCACAAAAACTTTCAATTTTTTTTTTTAATAGTTTAAAGCGGCAGAAGCACATCTTCTCATAAGTCTTCTACTTGAGCAGCTTTGTGCGCATAATGCATTGGCGTCAACTTCATTGTTCAGTCAAACTAGAGCTCAACCCCCAAGATCCATGAACACTAGGGTGCATCGCCAAAAATGAAAAAATTCAGTTTTTCAACCGGAATTATGAAATTTATTACATTTAAGGACTTCCGCCAAAATAGTTCGGAAAAATCTAAGAAATCCTGGAAATCCAAAAATCTTATATTTGGATTCCGTCTATAAAATTTTTAAATATTTTTTATACACCTTTTAATCTTAAACCTTTCTACTATTTGAAGCGGATTTTTAGAAACAGTAGTTAAAAAAGAGCTGGTTTTATTTATAAAAATCTCGATTTTTTCACTCACTTTTCCGAAATAACTTGGCGGAAATCTTAAAGTATAATATCGAGCCCTAACCGCCAAAATAACGTAAGCGACATTTTTTTCAAAAGTTTCTTTTAGATGCAGAAATATTCCTAGAGCATCTAGTTACATTTCTGCATCAAAAAGAAAATTTTGAAAAAAATGTCGCTTACGTTATTTTGGCGGCTAGGGCTCGATATAGTTTATAGTTCCGATAGACAAGCTATAACGTTTTTTTTAGTATGTCGAGTGATGCACCCTAATGTACATGCATAAGTACATACATATCAGTAAACAAAAATTTAACACGAAACGAAAGCTATTGAACTCTTTTATCGACAATTTATTTAGGCTGTATTGTATTGCCATCAAAACACTGGGCGCAGGAAGTACTTGCAAGGCATACGGTTTTATATGCATTTTTTGAACGCATTCCTAAACAACTTGTTTTATTGCGATGAAATTTTGGTGAGCTATGTATACCAAATATAAACCCAGAAATTTGGTGACGATATATTTTAATTAATACGCAGCATAACGTGCTCCAAGGCGCAGATAAATCGTAACCGTTGACAGGATATCGAATTTATTTTTCTGGTTCACAACTAGAACCACCTCTTGTAGATGAAAAAGTCATTCTGAAATTACTTCAACAACAGATTGTAGAAGTCGTACTATATTAAATGTCATTCAGGCCAACCAATTTGGGCCACATCGTGCAATTTTTGGCCCCATTTAATTTCAAATAGCATCTAATTTTTCAAATTGGACCAAGGTGCCAAAATGGTACTTTTAGAAAATAGTATTATTCCGGCAGGTTCAGCAATTCACTTCGGAGTGAATTTGAGTCAAGCTCGCTTCGAATTCAAATTGGCAGGGGTTGAGATTCCCTCGAAAGTGAATTGCAGAACCTACCCGATTTCAACGCATTTTTTTAAATCCATCTATCTACAGTAAAACCCGCTTAAGTACCTCACGAAAAATGTCAGCTTTTTGAGGTACTTAGGCGGGTTGGGTACTTAAGCGGGTACTTAAGCGAACATAATTTGTGATGTAGTTACATCTTCTTGTTAACTTACATAAATAAGTCCTTGAATAAAACATGAACATTTAATGAAGTATACGTAATTTAAAACCAAGATCGTAGCATTATTTAAACACGTAAAAGCATAAAGGAAAACTTTATTAAAAAAAAAAACAGATAAAGCATTTTTCTGTTATTTTCCCAAGAATTAAATTAAAAAGTCATTGATTATACATATTTATACATACATACAAACAGGGCTTATCTCTTTGGTCCAAATTCAAAATGATATTGTTTGCCACCTATGTATGCTTATATTTTAATTTTTAAAATCTTTCTACCATTTTTTCAAATTGTTGTTGCTTTTCCACAATAAATTTTTCATTTAAAAATGGCCTCGAGCTCATTATAAAATTGTTGAATATAATTGTTAAATGGCCAAAAAATAACAAAAAACAAATAACTTAAGGACGAGCACACCTAAAAGTTAAGCATTCTAAAAATAGAATTATTAGCACAAACCAACAAAACCAACAACCACATGATCAAGTGAATTGCAGCGGAATAGCTGCGCTTGATTGTGTTGGCATAACAAAAATGAAAATAGTGGAAAAAAGCAAACGATAATTTACAAGGCGTACTTAGCACGGTGCATAGGCAACTGGCTGAGTCAGTGGGATCGTCGGTTCGAATCCTACTGAAAGAAGTCTGATGAGGAAATGTGGTGATTTCCGAAATAGCTATCACTTCTACCATTTTTTCAAATTGTTGTTGCTTTTCCACAATAAATTTTTCATTTAAAAATGGCCTCGAGCTCATTATAAAATTGTTGAATTTAAAATCTTTCAATTAAAAAAAATTAAATTAAATTAAAAAATTAAAAAAAAAAGTTCATTCCCTAACAAATACCATAGAAACTTAAGATGTAAGCTTAAAATTGTGTAGAACACTGAAAAGATTTATCAAAATTTCAAACTTGTTTATCAGAAGTGTTAAAATTTTGTATGCGTATACAGTTTTATAGCCCATTAATAATGCGGCTAAAAATTACCGTTGATTTTTTAGAATCTTTTTGCCGAAGGTGTGTAGCGCTGCCACTGAATTTCAAAATAGGTAAGTGTTTGAAGAAATTAAAAAAAAAGGACTTAAGAGGGGAAAATTATAAGTAAAATGGTAAATGGGGTACGAAAAGTGTAGGTATGCATGGTACAAGAATTACAGGTATTGTTTATCTTCCCAGAGAGCTCATATTCCAATCTACCTTATTTAGAAAATATCATTGTTGCCCACACTAAAACGTTTACTGCTAGGAAAAGGGATATTTCCATACCCCATATATCATATATGTACACGTACATATTTTTTTAAACAAACCATCTTGCAGAGAGCTTATATAATTTGCAAACGCTGAAAAAAAACATTTGCTTAGTAAATAGATTCAAAGTTTGTACGGCTCACTTCATTTCAAACGTGTTTTATTTTGTTAAGAAAAATTATAAAAATGAAATTGAGCGAAAACAAAAAGCAAAGCCAAATAAAGGTAAAATAATCAACATTGAACTGCGTCAAAATGAAAATAATAAGTATAATTGCACCCCTGCTTCACATGCGCTGCTAGTCTATGCCCTGCACTGAAATGTAAGTAACGGGTGATTTTTTTGAGGTTAGGATTTTCATGCATTAGTATTTGACAGATCACGTGGGATTTCAGACATGGTGTCAAAGAGAAAGATGCTCAGTATGCTTTGACATTTCATCATGAATAGACTTACTAACGAGCAACGCTTGCAAATCATTGAATTTTATTACCAAAATCAGTGTTCGGTTCGCTTTACGTCCGATTTATGGTCTACATAATCGACCAAGTGAGCAAACAATTAATGCGATTGTGACCAAGTTTCGCACTCAGTTTACTTTATTGGACATTAAACCAACCACACGAATGCGTACAGTGCGTACAGAAGAGAATATTGCGTCTGTTTCTGAGAGTGTTGCTGAAGACCGTGAAATGTCGATTCGTCGCCGTTCGCAGCAATTGGGTTTGCGAAACACATTTCGAACCGAACACTGATTTTGGTAATAAAATTCAATGATTTGCAAGCGTTGCTCGTTAGTAAGTCTATTCATGATGAAATGTCAAAGCATACTGAGCATCTTTCTCTTTGACACCATGTCTGAAATCCCACGTGATCTGTCAAATACTAATGCATGAAAATCCTAACCTCAAAAAAATCACCCGTTATAACCAGTGCTTTATTCATTGCGCTGAAAAACTAGCTGAAAATACTAAGGGTAGTGGGAGACTAGTTATGTTATTGCAGAAGATAAACAAAGAAGAAAAGGATTAGGGTTGGGTTAGGTAACCGTGTAACCGGAGCTCATTTAGATAGCACAATTTTGAATGGCACCCCAAACTGTATCTATAAAACGTTCCGAGCAGATTATGTTTTTACGAATTCGGCTGATCTCAATGCCCCAGAGCTCTTTGGGGCTATTTAGAAAGTGAGAGCCAAGGTACTTCCCTTAGCTTCGCTAACGCTGGCCACCTAAGAAGGTAGTGTTGAGGTGATTCCACCTCGTCCTCTTCCAGGCAACTGATCCACGCTCACGCCAGAAGGACCCTGCGATCGCGCAATTCGTGGTTTTAGCCCAGCTCTCGCTGAGCTGACATGAGGTCCATCTAACCAAGAGTGTACCACAAGCGATCAATGGCACCCCCAGCCGCTCTTTATCTGGTGATAATGTTTCACGAGTACCTTCCCTGGCCAGTTCGTCAGCCGCACAGTTCCCCTCAATATCGCTGTGACCCGGAATCCAGAAAACATTCCTTAACCAAGTTAGAGCGCTCCTCCAACAAACTTAAAGCCTTGACAGCCGCTGGGCTGTCGGAATATACCCTCACTTCCCTGACAGTTATAACGCTCCTTAGCAGGGAAACCACCGCCTTCCGGATAGCAGCTACTTTCGCCTGGAATACACTGCCGAAGTCCGGGAGCCTGAACTTAGTGCTGATGGTAAGCTCTCGACAGAAGACCATCCGTAAAGAAGTCACACCTCCTCCAGAAGTGCCGCCCGGCCCACTCCAACCTTGAGGGAAAGTAGACAGAGAAGAAGCTCCTAGGAGCCATTTCGGTGGCGCAGTAATCCGTACGATCAGAGATGAGATCGAAGCCCCCTAGAACTCTAGAGTGTCCAGTCCCTAAATTGGTCAACCAATCAGTTTCCCAGCGCCGCGACAATTCTGCCTGCAACGTCGACAGGCACTACGTTCAGCATTACGTTCAGTGCTAATGTTCATCCGTCTCATTTTGTTTATATACTCTCCACACTTGTTTGTGAAATTCTATCAGGTGAAGTAATACGGAGACATTTTTGAAACTATCGTATTTAAATCTATGGCTCATAATTTTTATTTTTGCAAAAACGTATATTCCCGAGAAGTACAGCAAAAGAAGACTTTCTCAGAAATATTTTACGAGAAAATTTTTTTCCTAAAAGAGATTAACTTTCTCGTAATTTTTTCCAATGCCTTGTCTGTATTAAATGCCATTCATCATTAAACACATTAGGGCTGTACAGGATATCGTGGAAATGGTCTTTGATTTGCAGTTGGGATTGCATTTGCAAATTGTATGCTTGCTACCATGGCAACCGTGTGCATTCTATTGTTGTGAATTTACAAATGTACCGAATATGCAAATGCAAGAGCATATGCCTAAGGCCTATGGTTTTGAGTTTAGGATTCCCATATAAAAGTTAACTTATGACATAAAAAAACAAAATTTAACTTATTTAGTTCATGCGGAATACCTTCATAGCAAAAAGTGTCGATATGAGTAGGTGTCGATACTTTAGATCCAATATTTTTGAGGTTTGCTCGAAGTCGTTCATGGTGAAGTGAAGCCCATACGCTTTGCGTGTGTTAACATTAGACAGTGTCCTTTGAGAATACCAACAACCACTGAGCTAATGAAGAGACGATCAAGAAAAAATAGGGACTCAGATCTGTTTCCATCCATAATTGGTTAGATTTTCCCCGTTGCGTCCCTAGCCCAGCTGTGGTTGTGGTTAGCTTGAAAATAATGTCTGAGGTTAGTTCCTTTCTTCTATCTCCGTGCACGGGAACCCAGATTACATTAGTTGTGCAACGCGCAGATACCTTCGAAGAGGTATTGTAATACTATATAACAGGGGTGGGCAAGGCCGAGGCCGAAAAGAGCCACATGTAAATTCTAATTGCCACAAAGAGCCAAAAAAAAAAAAACAAAAGCAAATATTTAAATTTTAAATAAAATTACTATTAGAAATTAAAAACATTAATTTTATTATTATTCTAATGAACATAAGGTAGATATTAAAGAAAATTCAAAAGATCCCTTTGGCCAAATTTTCAAGATATGGTTTTACATCAGTTAAAGCCGTTCGTAACGACTCGGTTAAATATTCGTTTAAAATGTCCAACAGCAAAATTTCGGCGTAATGTCATCTGTTCTATTACAAGAAAAAAATATCCAAAATAATACGCGCACAGAAAATTTGCAGAAACTTGCAAATTAGATGAACAGCTGATCAAAGGACACTGATATTCCAATCTTCAGGCATGTATTTATCAGACCAACTTCTGCTTAATAGCTGGTACATACGCCCGACCAGCTCTTCGCCACCGGCTTTGAACAGCACAGCCGGTATACCGTCGGCTCCGGGGGCCTTGTTGTTTTAAGCCGCCTTATTCCTGTTCCCACCTCGTCTCAACATCTCATGTGTACTCTGGACAATTCTACAGGAACCAGAGCCGGTCTTGAAACGATTTGATTGCTGCCTTATTTTCTGTCAGCATCTCAAGCTCTTCGCATTCACGTCTTTCTTCGCCTTGTTTCTTTCTTTTGAGTAGACGTCGCTCGCGTAGTTATTGGCTGCAGGATGGCTTTGTATGCTGCGTATTTCTCTGCAGCAGCCGCACGGCACTCTTCGTCTTACCAGCTGTTCCTGCGTGGAGGTAGTATCCAGCCCTCTCTTCCGCACCTTGACTGGCAATGTTGGCTCCTCGTGGATAGAAAGTACATCATGGATGCTCGAAGCGTATCCTTCGTCTATCGCAACATGATCTATTTGGTTCTTCGTTCTTTGATCAGGGTATACCAAAAACGTTTTGGGATCGATCTGCTTCTCTCCGTTCTCGGAGGTATTGTCCTGGAGGCTGAATTTTCCGACTGCAAGACCAAAAATGCCTTCCCTGCCCACCCTGGCGTTGAAGTCGACCAGCGCGATTTTAACATAGTGGCGGGGGCAGCGCTCATATGCTTCCTTTAAGCGCATTAATTTCATCGTCATCATAGAGGGTCCGGACATTCCAAGTGCATATCCGTAATACTAACACCAGAGCGTTTCTTACAGGAAAAAAGGCCTCTTGAGTTTTTAAAAAAGTTTTTTATTTTGTTTTTATACATTTCATGAGTGTGTATTTTTATTTTTGTTACGTATTTACATTTGTATGTATTTACATTAACACTTTTTCCTTTTTTCTTTGCCGTTCATTGAAAATATTTTACATTAATTTGTAGACATTTTATTAAAAAAAAAATACATGAAACTATCGTAGGTACAGCACAATTAGTTGGAGAACATTGTAGGCCCTTGGCTAACCACAAGGCGTTCACAAACACTTATGCAAACATAAACAAATTAATAATGTATGTAAAATGTATGGTGTTGGTTTCCATTGCTTCATAAATGATTATAATTAAATTTACCATTAAAAAAAAAAACAAAGTTAAAATACAAGTACATTAAAAACATTATAATATAATACAAAAGAGCGCTCATGAGTGATACAAGTGAGACGAGATGAGAGAACTTGAGCGCCTTTTTGAGGAGAATAAGTGAGAATATAAGAAGCAAGCTATTCATAAATGTCACGGAAAAGGCTTCACAAATAAAGAAATTTTAGATAAGAAATATGAGTAAACTGAAATGAAGGAATTAAGTATCAGCTTAAGATAGGTTGATTATTATGTAGTCATAAGTATCAGAAGACAGACTGTTAAAGTAAATTAAATGCAAATGACAAGATTCTAGACAAGTTATGTGACGACTATCGAGAGCGAGCTGGATACAATAAAAAAATAAAGAATATTGAATGTTTGATGATAAATGAGAGCATCCAATTTTTTTTTGTTTTACTTTTAATGCACAGTGACCGGCTCATTTATACGCAACGGATTGTAACGCATGGAGTTCTAATTCATGTGAGTGGAGTGGAGCGATGTTAAGCACAAAGAAACTAGAGAGCGAAATTATTCACATGTAAAATTCTTCTCGGAACTTTGAAAGATGGCACAAATAAATTTCACTTTTTCTTCCCTTAATGTTGCATACTTATTAACCCGATGCCAAATCATCTGAGAAATTACCCAAATTTCTTTGAATACATGGGATTTTGTACAGGCATCTTTAAACTTTTTAAAACCCTATCAGTAGCTCGTTTCTGTAACTCATCTCTACCGATTATTTCTCTACTGGTAGAGAATATACGTTATCCTCTACTACTCATAAGCAGTAGAGAAAAGGGCGGCGAATTCATAACTCAATTCGCCTTGGTAGAGAATTGTTACAGATACGAGCTGCAGAGATGTAGAAGCTAATTAGTAAACATTTCCTAATTTAAGAAAGTATAATAGCCGATTTCACCAGCAGTTTAAATGGAAAGTGATTTCTTTTTTCTCTTCTGTCAATTTTTCACTTAAGTTGCTTTCCTGAAAGTAAGTCTTGAAAGTAAATATCTAGAAAGTCTTAGAGAATGTAGTAACATAAATATTTTACAAAAGTGTAGAAAAAGATATAAAAAGCATTTCTGAGTATTTATGAACGTTTAGCTTTAGGATATGGGATGTGTTACTAGACCCTAAATTCATTCAAGATAGTGACAGTTATGTGAACAATTTCACTCTCTAGTTTGAAAGCCGAAACCAAGCTTAAAAATAAACCTCACTGTTTGAAAATATGAAAAAAAAGTTTGAATTAGAAGAAGATATAACTCATTAGATAGGCATTGAAAGTTTGTAAAAGAGAGTTGAAAATGAAAAAGTCTGTGTGCGAACAAAAGTATAGTTAAGAGAAAGAAAGTAAGTCCCTACATTACATAATATGAACGATGATCTCCATTTTCGTCTACTATTACTATAACTACTACTCCTTCTTCTTCTTCTTCTACAATATTTGTTTAATAAAATAAAACATATATACGATAAACTTGTTAAACTACGAAGAGTGAGTGAGTGAGTGAGAGAGAGAATGTAATATCATTTCATTTCATTTGTTTGTTCTATTCCTGCCTTTTCAACATTTTAATCGCTTTCATCGCCTTTTGAATAAACCCTTGTTTAAACATTAATTATCGATTAGTTGCATTTAAAATCGCTTAACATATTATTCGATAAATGCAAGTACCCGTTTGCATTGCGAGTACAATGATTGATTGAGTTAATGAGTATGTGAGTGGGTGTGCAAATATTGTAAGTGGCTGGGTGGCGAGTGGTGAAGAGGTGGCTGTCCTGTTTGTAAGATCGTTTGGTCAACCCCTCGACGTTATAAATCACGTACAGCTTTCCAATCGATTCCAAAATCCATTCAATTCTAAAACGATCTTATTTTCAAGTTCCAAATCCAATTCTTCCAAACGTCATTCGGCCAAACGGTTAGCCCATTTAATAGTGATGCAGAAGCGGAGCAGGCGCATGTGCCAGTAGAGGAGCGTGTGCCAACACCGGGGCATGAGCGATTACTTTGGGTGCCGTTTTGTGTACGACAGCGTTGAATCCGTTGTGATCATCAGCAGTGTAATCAACAGTGCGCACTGAACCATCGGGTTCGACGAGCGAGTATTGGCCCTTTACTACATCGCCGTCACGTTCTTCGGCTTGCGATTTAATGTCACCAGTGTGCGGATCTTTAATGCCATAGTTGAAAGAGTATTTCGGGTATGCCTAAATGAAGGAAAAGAATTTAAGTATGCAAAATAGACTTATTTTTTGTATTTAATAAACATTAAACAAACCACAGGCTCGGCATGCACAGCGTGGGCTAAAACTGGGGCATGGGCTAACAGCGGCCCTGGATAATGTCCATACTCTATGGGTACAGCTTGGGCGGCAGCAATAAGGAGGACAATAGCAATCAAGTACTGTGTACAAAAAAAGAAACAAATTTTACATCTTTACTATTTATTGAGTACATTTGTACTAAAGGAATGAGTGGTAACTATTTTCCTTTGAGAATTTACACAAATTGCTTGGTAAGCTGTTGACAGCTAAGATTATTATATTTACACTCGTATATGTACATACTACTCAACTAGCTAGAAATTCGCTAGAAGCTCACTATTTTCCAACTATGTAGTGTTGTAGAGTGACTAAATCTCGACTACTTAACATTGCTAACATGATTTTACAAATCGTTCACCTTTTTTGCCTTCATAACTTAGATTCGGCTAAAACTATTTTTATTCTGCGTACAGGAGTCCAGGCCTGTGGGGAAAGTTGTTGATCTTTGCTTCTAGTTAAAGCAGCTCACGATTTGCGATGTTTACACGAAATATCCTCTGGGTAGCAACCGTACTTACCATCCACTTGGAAAAATCTACCAAAACTGTGAAATATCTACCAATAACTTTTTAATTGGTTATTGTAATAAAAACTATAGTTTTGTTATTTTTTCCGTTATTTCAAAAAGAATTCGAACTGTGTTTAAGGAAATTTTTATTTTACTAATTATACGATGTTTGCACTATTTCCTGTAAAAACATCAATCGGTTTTTTTTACATGTCATTGGTACAACACTGATTTGGCTGGAATATCACTAAATAATTGATAAAATCTATACATATTCAAATATTTCGTTGTTTACTTCGATTTTTTTTCAAATATAAGGTTCTTTGCTTTCACCGCTTTCTGTTTTTGTTTTCACCTGCAAATCAGCTGATCGTTTGACACTTTTCATGAACGTACAGGAAAAAAAACTCCGGACTAAATCCTGTAACTTCTGACTAGGAATAGTTGCTCAGTTACTCTCTCAAAGGTGTTCCCACTTACAGGTTTTATGTCAATAGGAACGACTTCCTGTAAGTTCTGACTAAATCCTGTAAACTGGACTGCTATTGGAACAGACTAATAGATAAATACAGTGACTCAAAAAACCGCTTGGTAATTATTTTATATTCACCTTTTTCCAAGCAAACATTTTTTGGTATTTCTTTATAAGAATATTATATATATATATATATATTATAAGAATAGTGCTTGGCACTTAAAAATCAAGGATTCAAGCTAAATACAACATTTGGAAAAATTCAAAAAATTTTATTCTAAATTTCGAACATTTCACTCTGATTTTTTTTAACAATTTAAGGTATGGAATTTTATAGCCTATAATATTTGAGCATAACCAACAATGTGCGCCTAAAAATTCCCGTTGGTATTTTTGAATTTTTTTATCGCCAATATTTTGTGTTTTTTTTTTTTGTTTAACTATTGCCGTAACTGTTTAGCTCATTATACATATACCACCATGCGACAGTAAATTTTACAGACAAAAATCAATATGTTTACTCCGACGTCAGTAATTCAAAAATGATTTTAAAAATTCAGTGAAATGTGCTAAGAGAAGAAGTATAGGTATCTAATTAAAGAGGAAATTCTGTAGAATTTAAGCAGATTCAATGCTTTAGTGCGTAAGGACTGGTAAGTATTGAAAAGGTCTTTCTAAAATTGTATCCTTGAAATTTCGCAATATTTGTTTTTGAAAAAATTATTTGTTAAGGACTTATATAAAATCGCTAACAACCCCAAATTTCGTCCTTCTAACTTTATCAGCTTAAAAAGTTACCCATTCGTCCTTGTGAATCCAAAAAAAAAATTTTATTTTTATTAATTAATTTTTTTTTAAATTCCAAAGAAATTTCCTCTTTCATTTGGTACCCATATTTTTATTCTACAATGCATTGAATTTTTTAAATAATTTTTGGAATTAATCATATCTTCCAAATTACGAAGTCCTTTAAAATAAATCCTGACGTCAGAGAGAAAAATTAAAACGCTACTTTAAAAAAGTAGGTTTAAAACTCATTTATTTATTATTTAGAAGAAATTTTTTCGATTTAAATTGTGGAAAAGTAATGAATATCTAAATCCCGAGACTAATCCCGGGATTCCGGAATTGTGATGACATCCCCAAAATTCCGGGATCACAAAGAGCGAAAAAAGTAACATCCCTAGTAGTTACGTAGCTGTCCATTTTTTCTTGTTATTTAAGAAATCATTTAAAATAGTTAGGCAATCAAAAGCTCCTCGGAAATCCAGTTAAATGAGTTTTGAGTGGAGCCAGATATGTTCGCCTTTTATCGATACATATTTATACGTATGTATATAAAAAGTGTGCATTATAGCATTCGAAAACGAATGCAATAAAGTAGATAGCACTTTTGGAAAGAAATTTGTAATGAAAAGATAACTATGAAAAATGAAACGATAACGAAAGTTTTTTTTTTAATTTTTCAAACAAAAATCCACCAAAATGAAAAAAATATCTTTATTTACATATCTTTTTATATCTCAATTTATCGTTTTTCTTTATTTTTTTCAGTTTTGGTAACAATATACCAAAGTGGCAACCTTGGACTGTTCATCCGTTCGGAAAATTGCTAATTATGAGAAGACGAGCCCCGCCTCCCTACTGCAGCAATAGGTTGTGCGCTGAGCTTGGAACCCGCCTCGTGAAAAGAAACTCAACGGAAGAACCAATCAAGCATCGGATGATACCAACGATTGAGGGCGTGCACGTATGAATTTCCGGACTCATAATGGGGAGGATCTTCTCATAAAGACAAAGACTGACATCCATCTCCATCCAGGACATGCGATGGACAGGGCAAGGTATACAAAATTTTGGATCTTGTGATGTCTACTACAGCTGCCATGCACAACTTCCATGGGCCGGTGGAAGTTATTTTAGACTTAATTTCCACCCTAATCTGGAAAATCTTCCATTGAAGTTAATTCAATATAAAATTTCCATCAACTATCACATGGAAGCTATGACGTGAATTAACTTCTACAAAAATTTTATCGCCAAAGAGGGGCAGGTCATCTAGTAAGCTGGCTCCGTCTCATTATTATCTGGGATGGAATATCATTTAAGATCTCAGTGCAGCAGTTTAACTTAATAATTGCTTTCATCATGATTTAACCTACATATATATGTATGTATTACCACATCCGATGAGGCGGCTCTTGGAGCATTCGAGAGAAAGATTTTTCGAAATATTTACGGGCATTTACGCGTTGGCGACGGCGAGTACCGCAGACGATAGAGCGATGACCTGTCTAAGCTTTACAGAATTCACATGATACAATTTCGCAAGGATTTATTTTATGTACAATTGATACGGATTTTGAACCTTCCAGAATTGGGAGCTTCAAAAGTGTTTGCATTCGAATTTTTCAAAGAAAACTCTATCAAGTCATTATGCCAAACAATTTTAATACCTACTGGTCCTTATACACCAAAAAAATTCATATGCTTTAATCCTGCAAATTTTCTCTTTAATTTGATACCCACAATGTTTTTGCACATTGCCCTGAATTTTTTAAACAACATTTGAAATAATCATATTTTTGAAATTTAAAAGTGCTTTAAAAAAAACCTGGCATCAGAGGGAAAAACTAAAAGCACAGTTTCACTATATTTGCCCCGTGGTTTCGCAAATATATTTTTGTGTGTAAAATTTACTGTCACACTGTGTACCCAAAAATCAGCGCAATTTTCTTATAACTATAAATTTCCACATTGTTATACTAAAATTTAATCATTTATTTTAATATTGTAAATCCGAAAGTAAGTTTGTTTGTTTATTACGCTTTCACGCCTTAACTACTCAACCGATCATCATGAAATCGTATGCATTGGTGTCATTTAGCCCAGCTTAAAATATACGATAGATTTAATCCTGAATAGAAGAGGGGGCGTGACACCTCCCATACACACGGAATTTTTCATACTGCGTATCTCAGGAGATATTTGTGATAGAGTACTGGAACTCGTAATAGTAGTTTGAAAATAATAAGAAAGGGGTTGCCACCTGTTTGAAAAATCAATTTTTAATTAATTATTCGCAAGCCATCTGAAAAATTAAAATATGGATTTCAAACGAAAGATTGTTAGGAAACCTTCAGGTTAAACATCTAGAATATTATCGAGGTGTTTTACAAAGGTTGCCACCCGTTTAAAAATTAAATTATATTAATTGTAATGAATTACTACCATGTGGGCATCAAACGAAATGTTTTTGAAAACCATATGTAGGAGGGTTGCCACCTGTTTGAAAATCACATGCCACTTGAATTAAGGGAATTGAGTAATTGAAATATGGATGCCAGACGTAAGGGATTTAGTAAGGTTTTAGTTGGAAATGAGTTATTACCATATAGGTATTAATGGATAAAGTCTTATGTATAGCAGGGTTTCCACGTATTTGAAAATTCAAATGCAACTTGAATTATAGGAATTAGGTTATTTGAATACATATGTATGTATGTATTACAATATGAGTGTCAGACGTGAGAGGTTTAAAAATGTTGCCAAATGTATCAATCGAAGTAGTTTCGAAAAGGTTTCATTTCTAAACTACATGTAATGCTCGACTTCTTCCACTAGGCATTAAATGGCAAAAATGGTAAATGACAAAATTGGGCATTAAAAAATAATCGTGTCTTTATGATAAAAAAATACATTTTTTGTCATTTCAATGCCTAATGGAAATTCGGCATAAGTAAGAAAAAATATCACAAGAGAGAGGTTCAAGAAAGTTTTAGTTTGGAAAAGGTGACTTAAAAATCTTAATTCTCTTGTTTTTGGCACAATTTAAGTATGTTGAGTTTTATTGAAATAAATTACACCTAATTAGGCTTGGGTAGTTCTTGAACTAAATGAACTAAAGAACTAGTTCATCACAATGAACTACTGCACTAGTTCGGTATTTTCGGTCTGTACTAAATTTGTCAGTGCTACTATTTCTCATTTTGGATCCAAATATCCATGGCACGAACGTATGATATGAATTACAGATACTTTTTAAAACGCTTTTGCAGTGCTACTACTTCAGAACTACAACAGAACGGTTCCCTCAATATAACAGAAGTGCCCAACTCTACGCCCAATGTAGCCCGAAGAAGCGAAACGAGTGAGGGCGATCTATTTGGCTATAAAACCGCAAATTTTTTCTTGAAATTCTTAATAAAACAAACGTTTTCACTTTAGAAGAAACTTTAAAAAATTTAATTTTTCTTAGTTGAACTGTACTTTTATAAAGAAATAAAAAGCATTAAGAAAAACTAAAGGAAAATTTCCAAAATTTGTTATAATATTACGTCCCTTTTTCCAACACTATTTACAAATGTTTGTAAATTCAAATATTATACATTATTACATATTTCTATGTTATTATGAAAATAAAAATTTATGACTATACGAAGTGCTTTTAAACTTGGATTTAAGAATCTTTAAAACTCGATAATATAATAACGCCTTATTTTAACCAGTTTAATCTATATTTGTTTTGTTTATTTAAAATTTAAAATTTTTTATAAAAGTCTACCTCATTTTACATATAATTAACTGCATTTAAATGCGCATTTCAAAATTTGTACAAAAATTATAAAAATACAAAAGAATTGCAAAACATTTTGTTCGGCATTTTTAGAAAAATTTTTTGTATGCAGTTTTATAGCCCATTAAATTAAAGTAGGATAAAATGCAAGTTTCATGCAGTTACAAAATACCGTTGATTTTCGGGAATTCTTTAAACGAAGCTGGCCTTTTTCTTCCATATAAACAAATTGTCGAACATACTTTGTATGGAAGAAAATGCGTGACACCGCCAGCAAAAAAATTCTAAAAATAAATAAAGTTACTTTTAATCACTTGAAACTTGCACTTTACCCTCCAGTAATTAAATGAGCTATACTTATAAAACTGCTCACCTAGAATTTTTCTAAAATTTCAGAGTAAACAGATTGAAACAGGTTTAAACAAAAACAAATTTCAAAACACACCAAACAATCAACATACTCACGACACTATGGGCCAAATATAGTAAAACTGCGTTTTTAGTTTTAAAATTTTTTATTAGCACTTTATGATTTCAAAGATATGATAAATTTTAAAAATTATTTCAAAAAATTCAGTACAATGTAGAATAAAAATGGGTACCAAATGAAAGAGAAAATTCTGTAGCATTTAAAAAAATTAAAATTTTTTGGGCTCACAAGGACGAATGGGCATTAAAAATGTCCTTTTAATCAATTTAATTTTTTAAGCTAATAAAGTTAGAAGGACTATATTCGAGGACTTTGTCGAGTTTATATTAATCCTTAACATATATTTTTTTCAAAATAAATATTGCAAAATTTGAAGAGTGTTCAAGGATAAAATTTTTAAGGACATTTTCAATACCTTATGCACCAAAATTTTAATATATTCTTTCTCTACAGAATTTTCTCTTTAATTTTATACCCATACTGTTTTCCTAAGTACATCGCACTAAATTTTTTAAATCATTTTCTGAATTACTCATATTTTTCAATTTTCAAAGTCATTTTAAAAATCCTGACGTCAGAGAGAAAAACTAAAAACGCAATTTTACTGTATATATTTGGCCCATGGCTTTGCGAATATATTGATTTTTTTTTTGTGTTTAAAATTGCCTGTCGCGCAGTGTTATGTGTATGTATAATTAGCTAGACATTTATAAAGAAATATTAAATATGAAATAAACAAAAGAAATATAGCAAAAACTGGTCAATATAAGGCGTTTCTATTATTGCCACCATTGCAAATTATAAATCCCGAAAATCCCGAAATTCTTGGCAAATTATCCCGGAATTAACATCCCTAGTACAAACGCTTATTTTCACAGTAGAATATTTTACATTTACACACACACTCCTTTCTGATATTAATTTTAATACTTTCAATATGCTCTTACATATCGTCACCGGAAATTCAAAAAGACGAAACAAACATCGTCGCTGAAATACAAAAAGTTGTAACTAATAAAAAATTCAAAATTAAGGTTTTGATTGATATGATGGATTTCATCGAATTACAGCTTCCACATCATTTTATAAAAAGAAAAAATAAAAAATATTAGTCACGGCTATTTGCATTCCAGTTAAGATGTTGTTACGTCATTTTGCATTTCAGGTGGACGATATGTATCTATGTATGTCTCAATAGCTACTCGAAATTACTCGTGAGAATGGGGGTACCCGATATTGTGTCGAGAGCCCGATTGCTCGATTTCCCGGGTATCGAAATCCCCGGGAATGTGTGTTAGTGCAGTTAGTGTTAACCAGTCATGGATAGAATGGCCCAAATTAAGCATATCTATTAATACGTTCTTACACACCTACTAACGTTCTTTTAATACCCGCGCGTTCACTACATGAAGAGAGGGTATTATAACTTTAGTCATCTAAAAGCATAGACAGATAACAGCGTTGATCCGGATCAATTGGTTAATTTGGAATTATCTCGAGAATTAACAGCAGTTGATCCGAACTTAATTCAGATCATCCGAATTTTTCGATGACAACACTACAGTTGGGTCTACGTAACTGGAACGACCGAGATTTATATTTGGCCAAGGACTGTCACTCCAACAACAGGACCGAAACTCAGGGAGCGTAGAATACAGAAAATATGCACAGCTAGCATGGACATCTACATCTACCTTACCATCGGTAATGCACCCACCACCAACTGCGTGTTTAACTTCCTTATCGACGATCATCGACTTCATAACAGGGAATCGATAACGTCGATAACGATTTTTAATCTGTAGTTAGTGTTAACCAAACATTGAGTAACTAGCCCTTTTTCAGATAGGAATCCGATTTAAATTGAATAAGGAGTTATTTGAATTAGTATGGTGACTGTATTATCGATGACAGACCAGTTTTTCATATTCTTTGCATTCTACGATCCACGAACAAACAAATGCGTAACAAAGCAGCCGATTTCTTCATCCACGGTAGGCGAGAGTGAAAGTTGCGTACTACATTTCCTTAGGATCTGGGTTCGCAGCACGGTTATTATTTTATTTTTTATTTTATTTGATTTATATATTTTACTTTTCTTTCTTTTGTTTTATTTTATTTCAGATTATTAATTTTATTATTAGTTAATAAAAAATTTTAGAGTTTAATTTAATTAAAAAAAGTCAAAAATAACTATGTAAAAACTACATCAAAAAATATAGAAGTTACAATTGAATGAATAAAAAAAATTAAATGAATATTTTACTGGCAGTTGGACTTGAACCCCCGTCTGTAAAGGCAAAATTTTATCAAATCAGCGCCGCCGTTAATCCGGATCAACTTTGCCATCTGTCTATGCTATTAACTCGTTTATGAAAAGTACCTAAAATCTAACAATTTTCTATCAAAATCACAAGTAATAGGTATTAATTTTTATTGAAAAAAGTATTCATTTAGTTAACTTCACACAGACATATACAAAGAAGTACAATGTAAAAGTAGATATAGGCATATTCACTTCAGCTCTTATACATTGCCATCTTTCATTCGATTATGACACGGAAAGACGTAAAGCTTCGTTATAAAACAGATATGCGTTGCAAAAATAGGGAGTTATTTGTTGTTTGGTTGAAAAAAATCCAAAACAAAGGTAAACAAAGGTAGGAGTGTTTACTAGTGTTACCAGATTTTTTTCCAGCCATACGGGACAAACGCATAATTCGTCCCAAAAATACGGGATTTAAAAAAATTTAACGGGACAATTGAGAAATAAAGGATTTGCTTTAAAAGCCCATATATTAACAAAGGTGATCAATTTTAGCGAAGTAATGTTCAGACAATACTTTTTAAATTATACAAAAATATGTATGTGCATAAACATGTATATAAAATTAAAGATTAAAATTAAGCTTACGATCCATGGTCCACAAAATTGTATAATTGTCAAGTGCAAGTTTCAAGTCGCTAAAACTTACCGTTCATTTTTTAGATTTTTTTTTGTGGAGGGTGTTACTCATTTTCTTCCATATAAAAGTCCGTTTTGTTCATGCATTATATGGAGGAAAATTCTAAACACCCTCCACAAAAAATTCTAAAGAATCAACGGTAATTTTTAGCTATATTTCTCTTACAGAGTTGCTTGCAATAATACTCGCTAAGGACCTACTCACAATAGCCGCATTAAACCATGACCATGTTGAGTAGAAGTTTAAATGTTGAAATGAAATTTTCGAACATACGGGAAAAATCATGTTCCGGCGGAACATTTAAAATTTAATGCAAAATACGGGAGGTTCAGGATAATACGGAACATTTGGCAACACTGGTGTTTACCCGATTTCGAACGTTTTCGATGCAGAGTTAGGCTTAATGATATACATAATTGAACCAAGTTAGGTAAAAATCGCTAAAGTGGAGACCGAGATATAACTTTGTAGTCATAAAGTGGGCGGTGCCACAACCAATTCCTAGACGCCTATAGCAGTCTTATATATTGTTAGGAGATTGTTGTAACTATTAACTCCCTCAAAGTAAAGCGTCCTCAGTTATTGAAATATCAGAGTTTTCGTATTTCTGAAATTTACCGTTATACGTGAGTCGGGTGTAATTTTAGTCCGGTTTGAATATTTTTCAACAAATTGCTATTATTAAGTGCGCCGAGTTTGGTAGAAATTGATAAATCGGTTACCCAGATACACATTTGTGGTCATAAGTGGGCGGCGCCACGCCCATTATCAAAAAATTTATAATCTAATTCTCTGATAAGTGGTTATTGCAATCTACGATTTTAAGTGAATTAGCTCCGGTTGTAACTGATTTATCGCAGTTTTCGTGTTTCTGTAAATTACCATTATATGGCAAGTGGGCGTGATTATTGCCCGATTTCAAAGATTTTCAACAGATTTCTTTGCTAGATCTTACCCAGAGCTCGTACCGAGATTGGTAAGGACTGGTGAAGCGGCTACTGAGATACAGCATTTCATCATAACTGGGAGGGGTCACGGCCATTTTACAAAAAATGCATAATAATTTACCACAATTCTACTTCACGTACTAATTTTCAACAATTTGCATCCAATATTTACTGAAATATCGTAGTTTTTACATTTTTCAAAAATACCGCTTTTTGGGAAGTGGGCGTGGTTACAGTCCGATTTGGGCAACCTACATACCAAATTTCGTTGTGATATCTAAATTTTTGCTGAAGTTATCATATACACGGTCAGACGGACGGATGGCGCGACGGACGGACAGACAGACATGGCTTAATCGGTTTATCTTTTCATTCTGATCATTTATGTATACATTTGTCTATATCTATCTCGATTCATTTTGGCTGTTACAAACAACAATTATGCGAACAAAGTTAATATACTCTTGTGCACAAAGTGTGTCGGGTAAAAAAAAATTAAGTTACATTTTAATTAATTTTGTATTACAGAGATCGGTTCACTAAGGGCGAAGATATTGAAAATCTAATAAATCAATCTTTCTTAAATCTCAATATGCCGGAAACTTGTTATATCTCGAAAACCGTTCTACTTTCACAGTATGCGCCTATCATATTTGGATTCAGCGGAAAGTTTTACATGGGGATACATCACCCCACATACCACAATTATGAGAATTTTCATTTCTGAAAATTTCTTGTGTCGTATAATTTATTTAGGATCAACAGCATTAAATGCAAACTTTAAAGTCCACTTAAAAACAATCTTCTTTTGATACAGTTATATTCTCAGGTTCTTTTGGATTTTCTGATTAGTTAGATTTTGTCGGACGGTTTATTATACTTTACTAAGATGTTCTTTTTTTAAACTGTATGTCCTTATTCATAACCAGAGAACGGATTTTACGGAAACTGCCTTTTTTCTGCTGAAGGGATAGAGTATATTCCACGTGGACATTCCCTGATTCCGTATATACACAATCGATGTTGCCTTTTTTTGCCTTTTTTAAGATATTTTCCTATTATACCTTTAAAAATATAAATATAATATAAAAGTTTCAAAAGTTCCATATTTAAATTGGACACCATTTGTATCAACTCACGTCGAACGCACGTGGCTGTATTAACGCCCGTTCTGTTTGTGAGCGAAAAACTAAAAATCATAGAATAATTATTTCCGCCGAGCGAAAGAATAAAACTCAAATATAAATTATTAATTTTAATTTATATATTAGAGTAAACTCGAAAAATAAAAATCATTGTAAATTACAATAAGACATGTGAACACGAATACGTGAGTATATTTAAAATTGTTTTACGACGATCACAACTTGTTGATTTTTTTGGTTAAAATTAAAAAAATTATGATTATTTTCCATTCCTGGTTTTTAGTTTTTTGTCGCTGAGGTCTGGATTTCTTTAAGAACATTGAAATTTCAGAGTTATAATAAATTAAAAAAAAAAAAAAACAAAAAATCATTTAAAAACTTTACTGTAATTTATGTAGAATAACAATATTGATAACAAATGGAGGAGAGAAGAGAAAGTGTTTGGTTCACAAGGACAAAGAGGTATCGGAAATTTCTATCAAATCATCTAAAGTGTCAGAAGGCAATATTTATGCTTAAAATGAATTTACACACCGAATTGAATGTAATATATTCCGGACCAATATATGTAAACTTTAATTCACAAGGCAAAACATACAAATGCTAATTGTAAAATACTTCTTGGCTTCGAGACGATGTATTTATCTTCGACTGTGTCCTAATACCCGTGGTAAAGTTCGGATACTCTTATTCTTGGTTAAAAATTGAAATCATCGAGTAGGTATTCACTAAAGTCCTGTGAAGCTGTTTCAAAAACCATTGGGCAATCTTTAACTGTACTCATATTTTTTGGCATCACAACAAAAATAATCTTAAAGAAATAACTTTTTAACATCACATATGGAAATGCACAAAAAGATTTAAAGTTTAAAGGTAGTGCTTTTGGCCATTTTTCTAGTTCGATCAATTCACTAAGAAACACTTTCGAGTCCACTTCTTTTAAGTCCATAACTTTTAGATTAAATATTTCTTTTTAATACCTTCATTTTCACTCGGAATAAATAGAATTTGAAAACAAAAACGCGTACCGAACCCGTTCAAGGTAAACGAATCAACAAGACGGCAACGGGAAGTTCTTGTTTGAAAATAGCGTCACACACACTCTCGATACTTAGCGTTCTGTGAAGTTCCCTCAGCCAGGTGCAGTTAATGTAATTTTGGTGTTGAAACGTTTCGAATCGTTCGCAAGAAACCGTTGAACTGATGTCTGCCTCCAATGACCAAAACCATTTATATACGCAGCTAGGCCCAAAAAGCCCACCAACCGCCGATTTGCAGCCACACAGAGATATGCAGATGCTGAGATGCAATAGTCGATGGTAGCTGGCAGCGCAGCATCCACACTGAGAAGCCGCAACTGAACATAACATAACGGGACAGCGGCGGCAAGTGCAGTGTGGAACTGTATCTCCAACTGCAACAACAACTAGAAGGCGTAAGTACTCGCAACATAAAGCGAATGAATGAAGTAAATGCCAAAGACGCAGAAACATCGAAGAAGAAGCCGGTTGCCGAGAGCAATTTAGCATCGAGCTGCCAACAACAACAGCGAAATTTATGGCAGCAGCAATGGCAGCATAGCTAGCGCGACCACTTTGGTAGCAGCGGCTGTAGCCTGACAACCTTTGCATAAACCTGCCGCATGCCTGCAAAACGTTTGCAGTAAATGTGTAAACTCAAATTCGCTCAGTGCGGAGTTAAAATGAATCGCGTCAACTGCAGAGGTGCAAAGGTGCGGTCAGGTGATGGCAGTCAATTGACAAGAGCCCGACTTAGTTAGCGTACGGGGCAGGTTTGGTAGAAGAGAAGTTTTTGGCGTTTTGTGTTGGCTCAGATGAGATCAGTGCTACAATTGCAATTGGCTGTATAGTGCATGCATGCATTCATATGATAGTGTTTGTGTTGCTGTGGCTATTTTCTGTGTATTTTTATTTTTTTTTTGTTGCACGGTAAGCAAGAATTGATTACATTTCTAGCTAAATGCCGCCAAAATTTGGTTATGCATCTACTATAGCCCTCCGACATAGTCATTGAAAGACATTGAGTGTTTGTGGTACACAAATAATTAAATTTATAATTTTTTTTTTCAAACACGAATATACCTACACATATATATGCGGTATTTTATGACTGTCACAGCATTATCGTTAATTTTGGTACACCTGCTGCTAAACATTTTTACACTTTTTCTATGGTCGGCGTTTCATTGTCTCACTGTCGTTAGATTGTTGTTACTTATTTAACAATAACTATCGATTATTCAATTATTTTTCATCGTTAAATAAATAGCCGTAAAAATGAAAGTGACACTGGCAAGGTTACTTACAATCCATTCAATAGAAATTTGTATAATGAAACTAGGGCAATACGCACACCATAAAAGTAGATAAGGGAACAGCACTTTATGTGCGGTATTTGTGAATGTGTTTTTATGTGTTTGTACAATAGACTGACCCACGCTTCATACGATAGTTTAAGAGGGCGTGTATGTTTCATGTTTCATATCGACGGCTGAATGGAAGATCGACCTACCTCAGCATCCGGTTCAAAAGCGCCCCCTCTGAAGTAGGGCATTCTAGAGCATTTTCTGAGATAGCGCGTTTTCGATCCGGCTACCGAGATAGGTCGATCTTCCACTCAGCTGTCGATATGTACTTTCACTCGGAGACATACATAGTTGTCTTTGAGTGAGTGTCAGTAGGAGACACACACCCTCAATTAGGGTTCCTTTTCAGTGAGAAATCAGGGTATTTCTGATGGCATTAACCTACTGAACCAATTACTGCCCCGAGCTAAAGTGGGGAGATCCAAGAGTTTCACCCCCGCTATCTCCACCAGGTGTGATCCCAAGGGATTGAGATGCTTCGACTGTAAGCTCGGACAGCGATGCAGAAGGTGGTCAATTGAATTCCTCCTCCTCATCCTCATAGTTGCAGCTGCTGCAGCGCGCAAATGTTAGTATTCGCCATCATCGCTGCATTCGTTCAATAGCAAAGTAATCCGTGATGTCGCCGATAAGGACTCGTACTGCAGATTTAAGTTTGAGAGGGTAATGTGTCCATTTCTTACTAAGCTGCGGCCGTAATAATCTTGAGATCTAACAGTCTTCTCGCTTGTTCCCAAGTGATGGCTATAAAGTATTCTTCAAATTGTCTAAACTCATCAGTAAACGGTAGTAGTCCACCTCGTTGACATATCGCATCAGCCGAATCTTTCCCTTCAATATCGCTAAGTCCGAAGACCCAGCAGATAGCGACATTGATATGGCTCATACAAAACCCGAATTTACTATTTGTGATTTTATTGAATCCAAGTTAGCTTGACTATCGACAAGGATAGTATTTTCCCCTCTGGCACCGCGCTATTCAGTGAAAGGCTCTTCGCCTTCTCTACAGCGTAGATCTCTGTTTGGATAATAATATTGAAATCCCAAGCCGGTATAATGTAGTCGGTGTTGGCTTCTATATCAGGTTTGATTCCATTAAGCCGGTCCTTTATCGGGTGGTTTCCCAAGTATTGGCTTCCCGGAGTCTGAGGTCGGTTTTTGCGGCCGTACCATGAACAAAAATATGAAGCGGTTGCAGGTGAAATATCACGTTAACCTCCTCCTAAAGTGTGCTATTCACTGCTTCCGATATGCCGAGACATGCGAGTATTTGCACTTTCTCGCTCTTGCCCAGAGCAATCAATCAAACTAAGGCCCTATTGATCTGATGACTGCCCTGCAAAAATTTGAGGTTCAGGTGGTCCACTTGGTCGTAGTTTTAAAGTATGTGCAAAAGGACCAGGTTGCATACTAGTAATTTGTTATGCTGACCTGAACCACTTCAAACGTAAAAACCTGATATATGTGCTGAACACCACCTCTTCGTGACCCATCGGCAATATGATTCGGTTGCCGAATGTGGACCAGAAGTGGTCCTATGTTATGCAGCGTTGGACCAGAGGTGGTCAGGTCCAATGACATCGCAATGATAATGTTACCATATTTTCTCCATATATTTGGACCATTTTGGTTACTAGTGTTGGTTACAAGGTAGTGTGGTCCTGTACTAGTATTTAACCTAGTCCCACTTTTTGCAGAGTGTGGAGTAAATACCATAGCAGATGTACGGTTAAAGTTCTTTTTCACATGTTGTAGTTAGGCTGCTATTCCCTTCTTATTTCTCCCCACATTTCCGTTCTAGTTAATTTTGGAATCAGAAATGATACTGAGATATTTTGCCTCGGAGGAGAGATTCAAAGTAGCTTCGCCCAATCCCGGCAGAGAAAAATTGGGAACTTTTGTTTTTCTGATAAAAAAATACCAATATTCCAGTTAACTTATACATTGGTAGGTCAAGATTAGTTACTTTCAGGGATGGGCGAGCTTAGGAAAATGAATAATTTAATTAAAAAACAAAATAAAAATAAGAATACATTTTCATTCATCATTCAAGTAATTTTATCAAAAATAATAATATTGAAAAATGTGAGTGCGCGTGATTTACAAAATCATCATCGTGAGCGTGTGTGAACGTGAGCCAAAATCATTTACGCTCCCACCAACTCCGTATGTTTGTGGCACATTGCGATGTATCGAAATGCGAATTAAAAAAATTCCAATTTCTTGTGGTATTGTGATTGAATAGACCTCTTCTAAACCTTACATTCACGCACGACGTACTTGTTGACCTTGCTTACACAACAACAACGCTTGCGGACGATAAAACTTTGCTAGCTAATGGAAAATATGAATATAAATCCACTGCAGAATTTCAGTTGACTGCAGAGTACGTCTAACATTGGGCAAAGAAATGGCGGAGGCATAAGAGCGAGAGGTACGAGTACATATAAATAGATGTCTATGCTGTTATATAAATTATAACTCCATTTCACTTTTCACAAACTATTATTATTGTTGAAGATAGGGAACTGCAATTTTGAGATAGTATCGTAGAGAAATTTTAGTATTAATTTCACTGCGGTCTCGATTATAAGAAGGCCAACAAGTGTTTTCTGTGTTTACGCATCAAGGCAGAGCACTATTTGAAAATGTGTCGCACAGTTTTGATATCCATCCTACAAAATCTGCATAGATATCATGGCATTAAATCGCCAGTTTAATTAGGTGTTCCTTCAGCCTGCAGTGTCCTGTCAGAATTTCTGTTATAATTCTTTAGTTGTTCTTGGATAAGCTGTTGATTTCTCAAAGCGTTTTATTTTTTGCTCAAAACAAAATCGTTTTTTTTTTTATTTTTTTAGTTTTATTTTTTCCTCAGAACATAATCGTTATTTTTGTATCGAACGCACTTGTGCACAAGGGTATTATAACTTTGTTCTCAAAACGGTTATTTGTAACCGCCAAAACGAATTGAGTTAGATATAGAAAAATGTATACATAAATGCTCAGAATTAAAAGAGGAATAGATTAAGCCATGTCTGTCCGTGCGCCCGTCTGTCGATCAGTGTACACGATAACTCGAGAAAAAATTTAGATATGTCCACGGAATTTGGTAGGCAAGTTTCCGTTTATCCAAGGTAGGTTGGGATTGAAAAGGGGCGACATCGGACAATAACCACGCCTACCTTCCATATAACGGTATTTTCGCAATATGCAAAAACTACCATATTTCCTTAAATACTGGATCCAAATTGTTGAAAGTTGGTACGCGTAGAATTTTGGCATAAAATGAGACAGTTATGAAGTTTTTTGAAAATGCGCCCACTTACGATGAAATACTGTATCTCTGTAGTCCCTTCACTAATCATCACCAAACTCGGTACGAACATTGCTTAGCGTCTCACTAAGAAACGCTTTGAAAATTTTTTAAATCACAACTTTTTGTGGTTTATTAATGTATGCCATACTCCAACACTGTCAAATAATTATGTTAGTACGGTGTCTTGCCAATTCATTAGATGTACTTCTACAACTTCGAACTCTTTGCTAAAGCAGGAATCGCACGATTTATAGATTTGTACATTTTGACAGTAACAGAATGGGGTTGTTTGGAATTTTTTCATTGAGCTGATGTCATTTGCAATAAAAATTTCTAGACAACACTAATCTATAACTGATAAAGTGTACAAATCTGTACAAATCGTGTGATCCCTACTTAAGAAACGCCCTTTTTGTAGGCCTGTGTAATTTATGTAGTACCTTTAATGCAAAATCAATTTTATCTTTGAATTGATTTTAAGAATTTTCAAAGTAGTAATCTGAGTGCATAAATAAGTTATATGCATTATTTAATATCTAAAATTAGTTTCACTATTTCCGCCAACGCAAACATGCCTGTAGTTATGTAAAAAGAATACAAGATAATGGTGTAAGTGAAGCTGAGTCATTGTGCATGGTACAAGGGTTGACAAATATTTTTCACATTTTACTCAAACATATTTAGTTTCTGATAATAATAATAAATGAATAAGTGTTTTATTGCAGTATCGCGATGGTCCATTTGCCTTTCGACGAAAACCTGAACTCTTTGACACCAAACATTTGCTTGAATTTATTCGCAGAACTTGTAGATTTAAAATATGACACACATACTTAGGTATGTAGTCTGAGAGCTATTTCCTGCACGCGTTGTTTGTATTAGGGCCGATAAAAAAACTAACAAAGCTGGTTTACAGCAAAAATGTTCAATGGATGCCATGATGTAGAATTGCTCGGTGATTCCGAAGATCGAGTTAATTTTTTTTTCTATGTATACGTTTTCGAGATATTTCCAATTTACTGTTAGTCAGCTTAAAGCTTTTAAAAGTTTGATTTTTTTTTCATTAAAAAATAAAAAGAGCTGGAATGATTAAATAATGTCAGAAAATATAAGCCTTATCGGATGTACATACGGTTTATGGAGAATTTCATTGGCTTTCATTTGCCGTATTTTATATTAAGATTTTTAAATTGGTTCGTAAGATATACGTGGTTAAAAAGAACCAATTTTTGCTTTAAGCTGAATAACGGTAAATTGCAAATATCTCGAAAACGTATCCATAGAAAAAATATCCGAATTAGGAATTAAAATGTGTCATCCAGTGTTATCACCGAATCTCAAAAGAATTTTGTGTGCCACTTATGTTTATTTAATTATTTTTAATAATTTTAGTTTCAAATATAGTTCAATCTATAATAGAAACCACAAAAGCTTAAAAAATTATCATTAAAATTTCCAAATTTGCAGTTTTGTAGCCCATTCAATTTTAGTCTAATAAAGTGCAAGTTTGAAGTCGTTTAAAATTACGGTTGATTTTTTAGAACTTTTTTTTTGTGGAGGATATTGCTGATTTTTTCATATAAAAATAGATTTTCATCATGCGGCTGAAACTCTTATTTATATTCATATATTGACTTTTACGGTATCTTGCGAATCTCCTAAATATATATTTAGCCGTATAAAGTTTCCGACATACAACAACCACCAAATCTTATTGGCGAACTCTATTTAAGCTCGAATTTTTTTTAAAACTATGGCTAGCTTATTAGAAATTTAAAGCCATATTCTGGTTATTGGAACGAAATCTCGCAGGAATCAGCTCTCAATATCTCTACCGCAAGTTATAAATATATAATCATATTGAGCTGCCCTCGCAACGCATTTCAACAGCCGTCGAGCCAAAGATTTGCAACATCATGTTTTGATTGCAAAAAATGCCTATGCATAGTACATATATTTTTCATATGCCACACATGCCATTCAGAACAACGAATGTAACTATAAATTCTTGGTGCAACACATTCAACAAATGTGAGTGGGTTTTCATGCCGCCATACGAATCATTTCTGAATAATAAAAATGCAACGAATGTGCGCATATAAAATTGCATATTTCCCATTTAAAATTCATAGCAGAAAAACTGCATTGCCTTGGTTGGCTTGTTGATTAGCTTTTGACAAAGCGCGAAGTATTAATGGATTGGCATTAAACCTTTCTGCCATATGCAGAGGTATGTGCTACAGCCCTGACTTCTGATCCATGTGCAATGCCTCAGTGTTAGAAGTATGGCTTAGAACCAGGTTGCATGTACCGCCTATCCGGCCTATTCCCGCTTGTAAAAATGTACATTGTGTCGAGGTGTTTTTCCAAAAACCAATATGCATATGCACTTAAAAGGGACATAAGTATTTATGTACATACATATGTACAAACACACATATGTATATATGTATGTTTACACATTTACGATGGCTCTATGAAGACCGGTTAGTCTTTTGTTTTTTTTTTTTGCTTTACGCCGCATTCGAGCCTAATTATGCATTTCTTGCCGCTGTTTTATGTTTTATTAGTATGCCTTCCTAAGGTATTAAAATATCAAATAAGCCAGATAATAGCTCAGTTATTGCTAATGTTGGCGCCTGCTAAGCGCATAATGGCACCATGCAAATCAAAGTGTGGTGCGTATTGCTGGTACTCGTACTTATATTTGCCAAAGCAGTAAAACTTTTATAACTCAGAAATCCAGCGGAATTAGTCTATATTGATATGGTATACGTTCGCATTTAATCTGCAACAAATAACTCAGCTATCCACCCAACGTGACATGCCTTTATCTGAGTAAATCATCTCACCTTACCTCCATAGATGTGCGACTCGCGGTCATATCGTCATTTTGCTTTAATAGCGCGAAATTATAAATATAGACGTATGTATGTATGCAGATCTTTTTTTAAGATTGCCCCAATTTTTGCCGTAAGGTAGGTTTAAATGTATGTTTATATGCCTCAGTGCGCGCCTATATGCATATGTGGCAACAACGTGTGGCAATCAAATTCACTTCGTATCGAAAAGTAATAAAAATCACAAAGGTAGGCATTAAATTACCACCTCGACTTGTGGACCGCCAAACGCCCTGTTGCAGCATTCGACGCTGCTGCAGACAAGTGCTCGGAATCAGTGTTGCCATTTAGAAATATTGTCTTATATATATTATATTATATTATATTATATTATATTATATTATATTATATTATATTATATAAGGCTGCTACTGTACAGTACCGCCGTCAAGCATTTCGTAGGAAGATAGTTTCAGTGCGGAGCTCTATGTTCGTTACATCCCTGATGTAAGCCGCTGAAAAGTAGCATCAACTTAGAACAGTCACCGATGTTGTTTTAAATAAGAAGTTTTGAAAACCCACCTTAGTCGATTCCATTTGTACCCACCCGCCATAGCAACGTTCGCTTACGCCTGTAACCTAGCTTCTTCTCGTCTTAGCTGTTGGTGTTCGCGTTTTCCACCTCATCACACCGTGGGTACAGAGGAGAGTAATCCAAGCCGAAGCGATGTAAGAAGGAAGCAGCCGTGGCCTGTGAGAAACTGTGTTATGTGTTAGTTTACTTCACCATGAGCTCGATTTAGACATTCCTTAATGTTTGGGATCAGCGCGAAGGTCCACTTTCCTTCAACGAAATTTTCCCAGCGTTGTTGCAATTTTTGCAAGGGTATGGTCTTTTCTTCCGGGATTATAGTCTCTGTATCAGTGTTGTTCTGCGCTTTACTTTGATGAACTCTCGCTCTATCTTCAGATAGATGTACATTATGCACGTCGGCAAGGCTAGAGACGAGCTAAATAGGTACATATCGTCGATCATACAAATAAGTTCCGACGAAGCTGTATGAGCAGAAAAGAGCATGAAATTCTCAGCGATCAGAAAGCTAATTCAACCATTGCAGAGAACATTAAATGTCAGTGCGATGAAGATAATACAGATTAACTTTCATACCAGTAAAGCAGCTTCTGCTGCGCTCTAAATGTTGGTCTAGTCCAAGAACCCCTTTTATCTGGCCGCATAATCTGTGGCTTGACCGAAATATTATTTATACTTATTACCACAATATGTTGACGCAGACCGTAAGATGATCAGCCTGAAGCTTGATCAAAGTTAAAACTGACTAGTCTGCTTTTATCTGGCTTATGGCCGTCAAAGCTCTAACTATTCTGGGCGAGTCCAACAAAGCACGCCAGTCGTTTTTCTTCTGTGCAAACCAAGTCGGTCGCTCCTCGGCAGGCAATAGCAAACCTCCGAGTATATTTTTCCATGAAAAAGTTTCGCATAAAATCCATTTTCCGATAGGAGGCGACGTTAAACTGTATCTCCCTCCATTTGTGTAACAACATCAACAGTTGGAGGAAATTGTCGGCGATGAGGCAATGAAAGCGATTTTGGATTGTGGCACGACGATCGAATTCCAGTCACCTAAGACAAATTAATACTTGGAGACTCTTGGAAGAAAGTGTGTATATCATTAGCTACGAGGAAACAATGGAGAGATCCAGACACTCTCTTGGAGAGCTCGGTAAAAGCTTTCTGTACCAACAACTCCAAGACTTAAAATCGAACTGGAGCTGGATGGCATTAGAAGGGTAACTTCAGATGATTTACTTATTTAGGTATTTCAATCGGAAGCCTTTTCGTTACTTAAAATATCAGACTGGACAATTGGCAAAAGGTGGCGTGGACATAAAATCAGGGTCTTCAGTTACAGCCCAGATGCCCTAAAGGCATTGGAAACTGCTTGCAACTCTTCAAATATAGATCTGGAATATAAGTTGAAGCTGAATTCCGTTCTAAAGTCGATTGATCTTGAGCTTGCGTGGATGCCGGCGCACAGTGTGAAAATTGAACTTTTTTCGCGACAAAATCTAATATCTCGAGAACCAGAACAGGTAACGAAATAACGGTAACGGTATTTCAAAGACTTTGAAATGGAGAGTTCAGGAAAAATAATCCCGTTGGATAAAAAAATTACTTCGTCCTTTGAAATGACCTTCAAAAGTAGGGTGTTGCACTTATTTTCCTTTTTTGAGCTGCAAACGTTATGTACATAATGAAATTTTTGAAAAAGTTGTAACTATTTATATATGTTAATTTTAAGTCAGTAAGCCTATTTTGTGAGTTATATAGCTTCCACCAGTGCAATGTTTGACAGATAAGGCAGTCCAAAATTTACTTGTGCATATAAAAAAAAATAAAGTTCCTCAATAACACCGGGCAAAACTGATTTTGGTGCTGCAAATATTAAAGCAGTTTTTGATAGACTTTTTCGAGCTTTCTAATTACATTTCTTTGAAATATTTTTGTGAGCAGTTTTATAGTCCATTCAATTAAAGTATTGATTTTTTACAACTCTTTTTGTTAACGCTGTCACTCATTTTCATGGGGACAATGAGGAACACCTTCAACCAAGGCGAATTCATAGAAGACCAGTATGCAGCTCTCAAGAAAACGGTCAAGCTAAAAAGCTGTTTCCTCCCTCTTTCCTCAATAAATATTGGAACGGGCATATATTTCTGTTGCAAGCATGAATTGCCATGTGCTTTTTTTTCATAAAAAACTTTAGAAAACCATAGTAGAAAGCGTAGCATATTTCTTAAGAGCTGCGTACTGCCTTGAGGAAATTTTACATAAGAAAATTTCTTAGCCATTTCTTGTATTCGCTTTTAGCCGGGCCATTGTCTAATTTCCCGCTATTCTTGCCCGAATGAAAAAGGGCAACAGAAAATGCAAACACACTTATGTTTTCACTCACTCACTAGCAAAATACAAAATTTTCACAATCAAACACTACTCGCAGCTGATGAAATAACACCACCTTATATAAATTCGCCTTGGCTTCAACGAGAAAAAATTGCTCAAAATAAACTGACCGTTTATAAAAATATTATTAAAATTAAAAAATAAATAGTCAAAACTTGCCGTATAATTGTGATAAACACTATAGTTGTTTAGTGTAAGTTCTCCGCTATTATACGCGATAGTTCTTGTCCCAAAAAGTGCATTTTAAGGGTAGTTTTTATTACTAAGTGGTATAAAGAGCTGCCGCCGTAACCCGCCAAAAATTGCATTGCAATCGAATGAGTCGTTAAAAGTGGATTAATGGGTCGATTATGGATAGTAACGCAACTATGGTTCGGTTGCCAGCTGGCAACGCAACTGAAAAGAAAATTTGTTTTACGAATGGCAACTATCGCCAGTTGCTGAAAAGTTATCGATAATTGAAGTTTGACAGTTCAGCAACCAGCGCAGTATTGTAAACAAACAAAATAATCGCAAAATAAAAGTGAAATAAAGTTATTAATAAAGAGTACGAATACACCTTTAATCAGTCGACAATTAAGGGATAATTCTAATCCTTTAAAGCTGCCGTAGGCACTGTAAGTAAAAGTGAGGGTACGGTATAGTTATTTGTACAGTGATTTTAATGATTACCCGAATCTAAAAACTTTAACATACGAGCACTAGTTTATTAATAAATTCGGTTTGAAGTATGCAACTTTTTGTAAATTTCTATGTGGGTTCTGTGGAAGAGTACTATGGATAGCTTAGCCGGAGTTATATGCACAAGAAATTTTGTATACCTTTGACAATAGAAGAGGGATTCTTAAAACTAAAATATTTTACTCACTTTTAAATACGCTCTTGTAACCTCCACAGAAACCATAAAAATGCAGTTGCCAGTATACACACTGTTTGGCTACTTCAGTTGACAATTGAGAGTTGCCAGTTGCCTTCTATAATATCGTTTTAGCAACTGGCAACGCAACTGAAGTTCGGTTGTTATCGCTAATCGACCCTTAAGAAATTCATATAGGCTGCGTTTCCTTGTACATTCCGGATAATCCCATTTCACAGCCGGAATAAACAGAATGCGTTTGAAATATAAGTTAACATATCAACAGGAACGTTCTAAAGAATAAGTAAACAAAAAAGTTTATTCCAAACGTTCAGAATGAAAAAAGATCTTTAGATATTTTGAAATGCAGCCATTGAATTTCATGCATTTGCAAGATATGTATGTCAACAGTCTACGTAATATGCCTGCAAGAAAATTTAAAACTTAACGGATCGTGTTTTAAAAATGCCTAAACGGCAACCCTGACAGCAATGTAAAGTCATTGCAATATTGCAAATACGAGTGCATTAAATAGCAGCAAATATTCACAAATTACAGCTTCGTTGGGCTGAACCACGATTTACAGCTTTGCATTTGCATGCACACTTGTAAATATTTACATATTTGTGTGTATGTGTGCATGCGTAGAGACTTTGGCAATAATAATTATTTCTATTTCATACCACTTGTATATCGTAATTGTTGTTTTTTGTTGTATTCTTTTTTGCTCTGCTGAAACCTAATCGGTCGGTAAAGTGAGTTCCTCTATTTGGAGCAAAGTTAAATGCATAAACCAAAAAAAAGCAAAATGTCCAACTTCACTCCTACTTATTGTCGCCAGTTAAATTCGATCTGGCCTATACACTTTGCTCTTTGGGCTTACGAGTGTTGATTTTCTGGTGATTTTTGTGATAGGGGTTTGTTTGGAAAACAATACGCCAGCTTTAAGTCTCACTGCTAGTGAATTAGAATAATTTATTTATTTGAAACCCGTGTACACAATACCAAAGTTCTTAAGCAAATCACAATAAATCAATGATTTCGTATACCCATTAAACGAAATCGATACCTATTAGCGATAATAGTGAACGGAAGAAGAATAATTAACAAATAAAACCATGTTTGTGTTCTTAAAATATATATACAATACAATGTTGATATACATATACACATATTACATATTACAGCTCTGAAGTTGTGCATGCACATAAATGTATCTGGTCTTAAATACTTAAAACAAAAAACATGGGTCCGATTGGTAAGCAGATGCTCTTCTAAAAAAATTAAGTGCGCCTGGTCCACACTGAAGAAGTGAAACTTACGTTATATATCCATTTTGTCTCATACCCAATATATATACATATGTACATTAGACTGCATTACTCCCCATAAAAAAAAAAAAAAATCGGTACTGTTTTTCCATTGGAATTTCAAAATCTATTATATTTGAAAATACCTCCAAAAATGGAGTCTTTTATGAATGAAAAGAGTTTCTTTAGACGTTTTTTTAAAAAATTCCCTAAAATGACAAAACGGTTTAAGCTTAAAAAATGTACATAAAAATATTTAAAAAAAAATAAAAATTTTGAACGGCGTCGTAATAATGAGATTTTTGATGCTGTTTTTTATCTTATTTCAAAGATTGGTATAAGAAAAACTTGAATAACTGAACCTAAACTCTTCCGATTTAGACTTGTGAATATTGATAACAAAATCGACAAATAATAGATAACAAAATCGATTACAAAAATCGCTTCGAAAATCGATAAAAATATTTATAAAAATATCGATAACAAAATCTATAACAATATCGATAAAACATATCGGCAAAATAATCATTAAAAATATCGATAACAAAATCGATTAAAATTTCGATTATTATATCGATAATTTCCGAAGATAGAAAAATCGATAACAATATCGACAACAATTTCGATAACAAAACTGCCAAAAATATCGATTGTGGTATCGGCAGGTCCAGAGAGTCCCGAAAATCCCAAAATAGTTCACAGATTGAGTCTTTGTGTCTCCAACTATATCCTTTTCTCTGTTTGTAATTAACTTCTTTCTCTATCTTCATCTTTACTTTTATCGGTATCCTCATCGCCATCTTTTTCTTTATATTTATCTTTGTTTTTACTTTACTAGAAGTCTCGAAAATCCCGGTGAAGACTCGAAAATCCCCCAGTGCTCTTGAAAGTAGCGAAATAGTCCCAAAACCTTCAAAGTAGTTCCAAAGAACCCAAAATAGTACCAGGAATATCCAAAATCTTGAAGTAGTCTCGAAAAATCCGAAATATTCCCAAAAGTTCCGAATTAGTCCCGAAGATCCCGCTATAGTGCCGAAAACCCCAAAAACTCTGATGTAGTCCTGGGAATTCAAAAGTAGTCCCAAAAATCCATAATTAGCCCCGAAAATCCCGAAACAGTCTAAAAATTCCGAAGTAGTTCCGAAGATCCCTATATAGTGCCGAGGATCCCCGAAATCTCGAGGTAGTTTCGTGAACCCCAAAATAGTCCCAAAAATGCCGATATAGCACCCATGAAAAAAACTTCTCATAAAAATAAAATCGCAGTTCGGAGCCGGCGTAAAAATGTAGATCCCTCTCCTTTGTGTAACAACATTAAGGCGCACGTCACTAAATCGGAGATGAAGCTCGGCCAAACACTAAACTAACATTTTTAAATTTCGTGGTAAACTCTTGAAACTTCACAGAAATGTTGTATTTGATGCCGACGCCCATTGCCTCTAATATGAACATTCTATTTGAAAACTTCCTAAAGTTATTAAAAAGGAAAGAAGAATGCTTTAGCGTTATTTTTTCTGCCGAGAGATGAACAGCATGCAACAACCGCGGCTATGTTAGTACGATTACTCCTTATTGTGTTACTATATCAGAGCCACGGTGTAGAAAATAATGGTGGCGTCATCCGCGGGCCGCTCACCCTTCTTCTATTTGCCGACACTCAAACTTGATGCAATAATAGAAGGTGATATACATAGACCGCTTCTCGCTCTAATTCCGCCATGTTGACTTAGAAAAACCGTGTGATCTAATCTAATTTTGAGGGGAATTTTATTGAATTGTTGTGAAAAGTTTACCAAATGCAGAGTTGGCAGCACTGCTCCATTATTTGAACTTTGCTTCGTTCTTATTCGCTGACATTTGTTTTCCTGACTTTGAAGTTTTGAGAGCAGAGTATAGCACAAATTGCGCCATTGATCAAAAAGCAGCCCCGTCTCAATGCACAGATTCTTTGTTCCTTATCCCTTTGTTTGATTTGTATTGGTCTAATAGACCTTGAGTACTTTTATCAAATAACAAGTAAATGTTGTGGTTACCACATTTAAATACATTCATATTAATGACCGCGCGTATCGTCGAAATTATCTGCTTGATTCAAGCATCATTACAAGTCTTCTCTGCAATTTTTTCCTCAAGAGCTGTGTACAATGCCAATTAATTAACAAATAAATAAGTCTCATCTACCATGTATGTACGTACACAATTGCAATCCACATCATCATCCGCTTTATCGGAGGCACGTACACCAAACGGCAACGTAACGTTCAGTAACAGCATGCAACATGACGTTATTTTTTCGTTTTGTTTTTGTTGATTTTTATCTAGTATTATGTTTGTTTTACGGTTACCAGTATTTTTATGCCGACACTTCCAGTTTTTGAGCACAATTCCAAGCAATTACCACGAATCGCAGTGGTAACATCATTTTTGTTAACAAAAGGCCAAAGATGGTAATGCAAATTACCGTAATTGTAAATTTAAAGAATTTTGCCAATTTGTTAAGGCAACCAATAAATCTGTGTACATACATACATATGTGCTTACTTCGCCCACTCACAAGCGATATAAATGATTTAATTAGGCACTGCATTCAAGATTGTGAAGTCCCAATTGAGGCGATGAGGAGGCAGGTAGCAGTTAGCAGCAGACCATCTTGAGCACAGCTGTGCAACTGTGTCGCCAGAGTTTCTAGGCAGACTGTACACAGCTAATATTTTGCCAAATAAGTGAATTATAATCCCCCTTTGGTCTGCACTCCCCCTTACCGACAACAGCTTGAGCGCTTGACAGGTTTTTGTGAAAAATCAAGGCATTCAAATGATGGGAAATTTTTGCTGGCAAGAAAAGATAAACAGAAGTTAAGACACCGGAATAAAAAAAAACGAAAATATTTACTCGCGCCAACTACATAAATGTCAAGAAAACTTGCTAAGAAACCACAAAAACTAACATAAGGCAACTAGCAAAAATAAACGAAGCCGAAAAGTTTAACCAGCCACAAGCTCATTTTCAGTTTAAATGCGAGTTTAATTTTTGTGTGAAACATTTGTACACCACCAAAAAAGCGCTTAAATGTTCAATTCAAAACGAAGGAACTTTGGAAGAGGGGGAAAATAAGGGGAAAGATGGATTTTTGCACGGACTTTGCTTCAAGTGCCGGTAGATATGTTACCCCCTTGTAAATGTCTCCTAGTCAGTAAAACTAACGATAAACCTTCCACGAAATAATATAATTTTGGAAAGCATAAAAAATTTTGAGCGTATAGGAAGGGAAAATGCTTTGCAAAAAATCTGGCTATCTTCAATATTATCAAGCATATGTCATTTCTATCAAAAATAAATCCTTAAATTCTGACCTTTTTAAGGCCATCCGCAGTAACCGCTTAAGCGATTTTGATCGAGTCCAATAAAGCACACCAGTCGTTTCTCTTCTCTGCCAACTGGTGCTAATCGGAAAGGCCAAGTAAAGCCAAATCCTTCTCCATCTGATCTTTCCATCACAAAGGAGGCCTCCCTGTTCGTGTGTTACCAGCATAGCGTTCCGCTTCGTATATTTTCAGAGCTAGAGCGTTTCTATATAAAGCTCATACAACTCATCGTTCCATCGTCTGCGGTATTCTCCAGCGCCAACGCACAAAAGTCCAAAAATCTTCGTTAGAATCTTTTTCTCGAATCCTCGACGGGGTGGCCTCTCGGCAAATGTCGTCGTTGGCGATGATTCTTCGCCATATACCAGCACGAGCAGGATGAGTGACTTATGTAGTGGGATTTTTGTGCAACTTATCAACTACATACTCAGTCTAAAGTAGCATTTGCTGGCCAGAGTGATTCTCTGTTAGATTTCAAGGCTGGTATTATTATTGGCGTTAATGCTGGTTCATAAATAAAAGAAGTCGTTTTATTTCTTTGAAATTATAGCATGCTGTAATTCCTAGCCGTTTTCCGGAACTTGTGAGCTATCTGCCCATTGTTATCCTGGTGTGTAAGTACCAACGGACATATCTGGCATCAAGGTAAGCTGCCCCATTTGCACAGACTTCCCGAGATTTTTACCAAGAATTGCCCGTCAAGCTGATTTCAATAACTTGTTTTCAAGTCCGTCACACATACTGCTTGTCGAAATTCATTTGAATTGACAGCTGTGACGTAGGCTGAAGGCAGTTTTCGTTTCCAGAGGTCGCCGTCAAGGAAGCAACTTAAAATTCTCGCTTCATTCTCGGACACAGACTCATAAACGTGAACTGCTGTTTGACTTGACTACCAAATCGGAACGCTATTTTGATTCTTGCATGGAATCCGTATTTTACTATCGTCGGGAGTTTATCATTCTGATGCTTGTTCTTATATCAATACATAGACCGTCAGATATTCGCGACCTGAAAGATCTTTTGTATCTCTTAAAGAGGGAGTCCCTAACCCAGTGTGGCCAAGATACCGTCAGCTTCTCTAATGAATCATAAAAGGACCTTGGTAGACGAATTCTTTATAACAAAGGGTTCGGCCCTTGAAGGTTTGAAATGGATTAGTCTTTGTCTGACCGAAGTCGGACAGTAATGCTCTAAAGTTTCATCATCAGGTATTCCGACTCTTTACTCATCACACCTATTCGGTGCAAGTGGAATCGCATTCGGTTGTGACTAGTCAGGTACGCGGAAAGAAGCCGTTTCAGGAGGGGTGTATATAAAACTGTATACAAATTTAAGGAACATTTTATGAATTTTCATCAAAGTTTTAAACTTTTTACTCAGTTTTTTTTTTTGTTGACGGCTCTAGGCATTTTTCTCCATACACGGTAAGGGAGATTTTTTTTTATATGGAAGAAAATACGTAGAGCTGCAATCAAAAATATTATNGTTGACGGCTCTAGGCATTTTTCTCCATACACGGTAAGGGAGATTTTTTTTTTATATGGAAGAAAATACGTAGAGCTGCAATCAAAAATATTATTAAAAATCAACGCGATTTCTTAGCCACTTCAAATTTTTACATTGTCAAAAGTTTAAAATTTTGTTGAAAATTCTTTAAATTTTCCTTAATTTTGCAAACAGTTTGAAACTTTGATTTATATGGTTTTGTTTGTAGCGCAAATACATGTACAAAAATAAAAATAAGATATAGCTTGCGAAACATTGTGAATATTTAAAAAAACAAGGGTGTACGCAGATATAATGCAGCGAGCGTATCTGTTTTCAAGCATTGCTTTTAATTTTTATATATCTACTGAAATTCATAAGACAGTTTCACTTGAAATTTTACATCAATTTTTCAATATGAATTTTTTCAAGTGCTTACTTTAAACGGGGATATTTAGAAAGGACCAAAGAAGCGAGGTAAATTATTCTAGGGGCAAGTAAACATTAAAAAGGTGTATCATATTTCAAATAGTTCCAGTTGCATGCAACTTCTTTTTATACACACACCTCCTGCTGTGTACAGAAAATAAATAATATGCAGTATAAAATGAAAATGGAAGAAGGAGATATTTACGAGTATGGCTCGCGAATCTATTAATCATATTCAGCAATCAGCCAAAAGCAAAACTCCTCCTTGCCTTAATTCAGCTTTTGTTGTATAAAATGTTGGTATAATTGAAGTTTTCAGTGCCAACATATGCCATTCACACAAATGGCGATTTAGATATGGCAAATGTTTTCGATTTGTCAGTTTTAAAAACAGGAAATAATAATAATAAAGTTTAAAAATAATAATTAATATTTGATTTCTATTTTTTCGATCAAAAATAGCGATTATTTATGATTTTTATTTTTTCGCTTAAAGATCAAAAAAAAAATATAAATCAAATAACAATTATTTCCGTTGAGCTAAAAAATAAAACACAATAATAATTATTAAAAAAAAAACAAAAATCATATAATAATGATTTAAATTATTTTACTCATAATTATTACCGCTCCTGATCGCAGGGATTTTCTAATGTGTTTTTAAGAAATTTTTAGGACTCGATGCTGCCTTATAACTTTGTTGCAGTTATCGAGCTTAACCGTTGCATGTGAACAATTGTTGCTTTGTGTTTTTTTTTTATTTTCTGTTCGTTTGTGGTCTTTGTGGTCTTTGTAGTATTCAGTTTCATGTTTTGCTATCAGCTTCCATTTCATTTGTTTTGGCTGCAGACACTTACTTATTATTTGCGCATTTATTTTTGCATCAACAGCAACAGATTGTTATTATTGTATTTATTAACATCGTTTTATAGGTAGCGCTTCGTTCCACACAAATATTGGTCACAAGTGTTGGCCACAAATGTCTGCACTTACTGGCCAACTAACCGATTAACTGGCCAGGTAACGGCATACACATCCATGTAATTGTCTGTGTGTCTACTTTCAGGCTAGACGAAGAAAATGAAAAAGTAAAAATTCACAAAGAGAAAAGAAAAATTACAGCGAAATTCGTTGCATGCACTGAAGTCACCATGGTTGGCTTACTTACCCATATTGAGCGGTATCAGCTGCAACTTCAGCAACAGACGTTGGATAGAAACCGAAAACAAAACCGTTATTATGCAATTATCGCTGAAGCCAGGAAAACACATCAAATAAAAACGACAAGTTTCGCTGTCAAGATAGAAGCGCATAAAATAGTTGGATATAAGTAGAAGAAAAAAGTTATTTAACTCGTAACGAAAAACCAAATAACCGACACTCTTAATAAAGAATAAACTAATTGGTTCCATTTTTGGAGAAAATTATGTTGGCTATGATGGGAACAAGAACGTGATTTCAGATGCAAAGCTGTAAATTTCAAGTTTGAACAAAAGAATTCAGACACAGCTGCTGATAAGCCAATCCAAACTCGAAATAAGTTTATTTCTTCGATTGGGCAGATAAATAACAGAACCATGAGTCGCTGAATAACATATTGCCCTTGTAACAGGAAAATTCTGAACACTTATAACGAATTTTTCAAACTTTCATTGAATTTAGAAATCGAAAGTTTCGTGGTCACTGATTTTAGTTTCTCAAAAACTAAAACGACTGAAGAAAACTAAAGGAATTTTTGGGGGAAAAATATGTTTGAGAGAAACTGCATATTTTAATTTTAATAGAAGTTTGATTTCCTAACAAAGTTTGAACTATGCCTTTTAAGGTGGAGGAAATGTCGCTGCATGTCCTCCTTTGAACCGTTTTCAGGACGTAATTTTTTTCGTTGACGTTTTCTTATCTTTTATACAGCTTCCCGATAAGAAACCTGAAAGGCATTAAACTACAGGGCCTCGGTGGCCGAGTCTCATCGCCGCGTCTAGAAACTACGCGTCCTTCAAATACCTCGCACATTAGAGCCATAACTAGCCTCGAGGTCTTCCATGTGACCCCTTCTTCTCAAACCCATATAAATATTGACAGATCAACATTTTTAGTTTAAGGCCAAAATAAGCAATCGATTGATTTTCGAAAAAGTGTCGGCTTACAATGCGCACCAAACAGCATGGGTACAAAGTCTCTCAGCGAACATAGGGGTATTTGAACGATTTAGGCGGCCAAAAACCAATTTGACAAAATTTTGAAGGAAACTTACAAAATTAGTCACATTCGATAGAGAATATTCCAAATAACATTTCCCAGTCCCCCTTACTTTTTTAACTTGCACAGCGAACGCTCACCGTTGACCGGAAACAGAATATTCTAACGCTGCTTATAAATAAATTTTCGCTTTCTAGAAAGATCGTGACGGTTTAATATTTTGATTTCTGCATTGTATTCTTAAAAAGTATTGATGGATCCGCATACAGAAGGTAATAATGCATTTAAGCGTAAATTATTTTTTATCATTTTATTAAGCAAGAGTTCAATTTAAATTTAACGAAAATAGCGGTTTTCAACGAGTATTTTTTTTTTTTTAATTTTGGTTGAATATTAAAGAATTTGTTGTATCCCCGGGAGAGATCGCATTATTATTCTTTGTTCAGTTGAAAGCCTGGAAATTTGGCTAATGTAGTGTGAAAAGACTGCCCGCAGAAAATGGCACAGATAAGTGGTATATAACGGGTGATTTTTTTGAGGTTAGGATTTTCATGCATTAGT